>NC_142386.1:16892683-17072499 GCF_059441005.1 Hippichthys cyanospilos | reverse complement strand
TGTACATTGAAATTTCTGCTTGCGTATGCTTTAGAAGCAAGAATTAAGAGGACTACATTCATTATTTCAGCTGAAAAAATGCTTAGTTTATGAATTATAGTCAACATTAATGAAATGTTCCAAACAAGCGTTTTCAGCCCGAGTGGAGCACATTTTGACCGTTTTTTTAAAAACATCATTGTACATTGAAATTTCTGTTTGCGTATGCTTTAGAAGCAAGAATTAAGAGGACTACATTCATTATTTCAGCTGAAAAATGCTTAGTTTATGATTTATAGTCAACATTAATGAAATGTTCCAAACAAGCGTTTTCAGCCCGAGTGGAGCACATTTTGACTGTTTTTTTAAAAACATCATTGTACATTGAAATTTCTGCTTGCGTATGCTTTAGAAGCAAGAATTAAGAGGACTACATTCATTATTTCAGCTGAAAAATGCTTAGTTTATGATTTATAGTCAACATTAATGAAATGTTCCAAACAAGCGTTTTCAGCCCGAGTGGAGCACATTTTGACCGTTTTTTTTAAAAACATCATTGTACATTGAAATTTCTGTTTGCGTATGCTTTAGAAGCAAGAATTAAGAGGACTACATTCATTATTTCAGCTGAAAAATGCTTAGTTTATGATTTATAGTCAACATTAATGAAATGTTCCAAACAAGCGTTTTCAGCCCGAGTGGAGCACATTTTGACTGTTTTTTTAAAAACATCATTGTACATTGAAATTTTCTGCTTGCGTATGCTTTAGAAGCAAGAATTAAGAGGACTACATTAATTTTTTCAGCTGAAAAATGCTTAGTTTTTGATTTATAGTCAACATTAATGAAATGTCCCCAACAGCGTTTTTCAGCCCGAGTGGAGCACATTTTGACTGTTTTTTTAAAAACATCATTGTACATTGAAATTTCTGCTTGCGTATGCTTTAGAAGCAAGAATTAAGAGGACTACATTCATTATTTCAGCTGAAAAATGCTTAGTTTTTGATTTATAGTCAACATTAATGAATTGTCCCCAACAGCGTTTTCAGCCCGAGTGGAGCACATTTTGACTGTTTTTTTTAAAAACATCATTGTACATTGAAATTTCTGCTTGCGTATGCTTTAGAAGCAAGAATTAAGAGGACTACATTCATTATTTCAGCTGAAAAATGCTTAGTTTATGAATTATAGTCAACATTAATGAAATGTCCCCAACAGCGTTTTCAGCCCGAGTGGAGCACATTTTGACTGTTTTTTTAAAAACATCATTGTACATTGAAATTTCTGTTTGCGTATGCTTTAGAAGCAAGAATTAAGAGGACTACATTCATTATTTCAGCTGAAAAATGCTTAGTTTATGATTTATAGTCAACATTAATGAAATGTCCCAAACAAGCGTTTTCAGCCCGAGTGGAGCACATTTTGACTGTTTTTTTAAAAACATCATTGTACATTGAAATTTCTGCTTGCGTATGCCTTTAGAAGCAAGAATTAAGAGGACTACATTCATTATTTCAGCTGAAAAATGCTTAGTTTTTGATTTATAGTCAACATTAATGAAATGTCCCCAACAGCGTTTTCAGCCCGAGTGGAGCACATTTTGACTGTTTTTTTAAAAACATCATTGTACATTGAAATTTCTGCTTGTGTATGCTTTAGAAGCAAGAATTAAGAGGACTACATTCATTATTTCAGCTGAAAAATGCTTAGTTTTTGATTTATAGTCAACATTAATGAAATGTCCCCAACAGCGTTTTCAGCCCGAGTGGAGCACATTTTGACTGTTTTTTTAAAAACATCATTGTACATTGAAATTTCTGCTTGCGTATGCTTTAGAAGCAAGAATTAAGAGGACTACATTCATTATTTCAGCTGAAAAATGCTTAGTTTATGATTTATAGTCAACATTAATGAAATGTTCCAAACAAGCGTTTTCAGCCCGAGTGGAGCACATTTTGACTGTTTTTTTAAAAACATCATTGTACATTGAAATTTCTGCTTGCGTATGCTTTAGAAGCAAGAATTAAGAGGACTACATTCATTATTTCAGCTGAAAAATGCTTAGTTTATGAATTATAGTCAACATTAATGAAATGTTCCAAACAAGCGTTTTCAGCCCGAGTGGAGCACATTTTGACCGTTTTTTTAAAAACATCATTGTACATTGAAATTTCTGTTTGCGTATGCTTTAGAAGCAAGAATTAAGAGGACTACATTCATTATTTCAGCTGAAAAATGCTTAGTTTTTGATTTATAGTCAACATTAATGAAATGTCCCCAACAGCGTTTTCAGCCCGAGTGGAGCACATTTTGACTGTTTTTTTAAAAACATCATTGTACATTGAAATTTCTGCTTGCGTATGCTTTAGAAGCAAGAATTAAGAGGACTACATTCATTATTTCAGCTGAAAAATGCTTAGTTTTTGATTTATAGTCAACATTAATGAAATGTCCCCAACAGCGTTTTCAGCCCGAGTGGAGCACATTTTGACTGTTTTTTTAAAAACATCATTGTACATTGAAATTTCTGCTTGCGTATGCTTTAGAAGCAAGAATTAAGAGGACTACATTCATTATTTCAGCTGAAAAATGCTTAGTTTTTGATTTATAGTCAACATTAATGAATTGTCCCCAACAGTGTTTTCAGCCCGAGTGGAGCACATTTTGACTGTTTTTTTTAAAAACATCATTGTACATTGAAATTTCTGCTTGCGTATGCTTTAGAAGCAAGAATTAAGAGGACTACATTCATTATTTCAGCTGAAAAATGCTTAGTTTATGAATTATAGTCAACATTAATGAAATGTTCCAAACAAGCGTTTTCAGCCCGAGTGGAGCACATTTTGACCGTTTTTTTAAAAACATCATTGTACATTGAAATTTCTGTTTGCGTATGCTTTAGAAGCAAGAATTAAGAGGACTACATTCATTATTTCAGCTGAAAAATGCTTAGTTTATGAATTATAGTCAACATTAATGAAATGTTCCAAACAAGCGTTTTCAGCCCGAGTGGAGCACATTTTGACCGTTTTTTTTAAAAACATCATTGTACATTGAAATTTCTGTTTGCGTATGCTTTAGAAGCAAGAATTAAGAGGACTACATTCATTATTTCAGCTGAAAAATGCTTAGTTTATGATTTATAGTCAACATTAATGAAATGTTCCAAACAAGCGTTTTCAGCCCGAGTGGAGCACATTTTGACTGTTTTTTTAAAAACATCATTGTACATTGAAATTTCTGCTTGCGTATGCTTTAGAAGCAAGAATTAAGAGGACTACATTCATTATTTCAGCTGAAAAATGCTTAGTTTATGATTTATAGTCAACATTAATGAAATGTTCCAAACAAGCGTTTTCAGCCCGAGTGGAGCACATTTTGACTGTTTTTTTAAAAACATCATTGTACATTGAAATTTCTGCTTGCGTATGCTTTAGAAGCAAGAATTAAGAGGACTACATTCATTATTTCAGCTGAAAAATGCTTAGTTTATGAATTATAGTCAACATTAATGAAATGTTCCAAACAAGCGTTTTCAGCCCGAGTGGAGCACATTTTGACCGTTTTTTTAAAAACATCATTGTACATTGAAATTTCTGTTTGCGTATGCTTTAGAAGCAAGAATTAAGAGGACTACATTCATTATTTCAGCTGAAAAATGCTTAGTTTTTGATTTATAGTCAACATTAATGAAATGTCCCCAACAGCGTTTTCAGCCCGAGTGGAGCACATTTTGACTGTTTTTTTAAAAACATCATTGTACATTGAAATTTCTGCTTGCGTATGCTTTAGAAGCAAGAATTAAGAGGACTACATTCATTATTTCAGCTGAAAAATGCTTAGTTTATGATTTATAGTCAACATTAATGAAATGTTCCAAACAAGCGTTTTCAGCCCGAGTGGAGCACATTTTGACTGTTTTTTTAAAAACATCATTGTACATTGAAATTTCTGCTTGCGTATGCTTTAGAAGCAAGAATTAAGAGGACTACATTCATTATTTCAGCTGAAAAATGCTTAGTTTTTGATTTATAGTCAACATTAATGAAATGTCCCCAACAGCGTTTTCAGCCCGAGTGGAGCACATTTTGACTGTTTTTTTAAAAACATCATTGTACATTGAAATTTCTGCTTGCATATGCTTTAGAAGCAAGAATTAAGAGGACTACATTCATTATTTCAGCTGAAAAATGCTTAGTTTTTGATTTATAGTCAACATTAATGAATTGTCCCCAACAGCGTTTTCAGCCCGAGTGGAGCACATTTTGACTGTTTTTTTTAAAAACATCATTGTACGTTGAAATTTCTGCTTGCGTATGCTTTAGAAGCAAGAATTAAGAGGACTACATTCATTATTTCAGCTGAAAAATGCTTAGTTTATGAATTATAGTCAACATTAATGAAATGTCCCCAACAGCGTTTTCAGCCCGAGTGGAGCACATTTTGACTGTTTTTTTTAAAAACATCATTGTACATTGAAATTTCTGCTTGCGTATGCTTTAGAAGCAAGAATTAAGAGGACTACATTCATTATTTCAGCTGAAAAATGCTTAGTTTATGAATTATAGTCAACATTAATGAAATGTTCCAAACAAGCGTTTTCAGCCCGAGTGGAGCACATTTTGACCGTTTTTTTAAAAACATCATTGTACATTGAAATTTCTGTTTGCGTATGCTTTAGAAGCAAGAATTAAGAGGACTACATTCATTATTTCAGCTGAAAAATGCTTAGTTTATGATTTATAGTCAACATTAATGTAATGTCCCCAACAAGCGTTTTCAGCCCGAGTGGAGCACATTTTGACTGTTTTTTTAAAAACATCATTGTACATTGAAATTTCTGCTCGCGTATGCTTTAGAAGCTAGAATTAAGAGGACTACATTCATTATTTCAGCTGAAAAATGCTTAGTTTATGATTTATAGTCAACATTAATGAAATGTCCCAAACAAGCGTTTTCAGCCCGAGTGGAGCACATTTTGACTGTTTTTTTAAAAACATCATTGTACATTGAAATTTCTGCTTGCGTATGCTTTAGAAGCAAGAATTAAGAGGACTACATTCATTATTTCAGCTGAAAAATGCTTAGTTTTTGATTTATAGTCAACATTAATGAAATGTCCCCAACAGCGTTTTCAGCCCGAGTGGAGCACATTTTGACTGTTTTTTTAAAAACATCATTGTACATTGAAATTTCTGCTTGCGTATGCTTTAGAAGCAAGAATTAAGAGGACTACATTCATTATTTCAGCTGAAAAATGCTTAGTTTATGATTTATAGTCAACATTAATGAAATGTTCCAAACAAGCGTTTTCAGCCCGAGTGGAGCACATTTTGACTGTTTTTTTAAAAACATCATTGTACATTGAAATTTCTGCTTGCGTATGCTTTAGAAGCAAGAATTAAGAGGACTACATTCATTATTTCAGCTGAAAAATGCTTAGTTTATGATTTATAGTCAACATTAATGTAATGTCCCCAACAAGCGTTTTCAGCCCGAGTGGAGCACATTTTGACTGTTTTTTTAAAAACATCATTGTACAATGAAATTTCTGCTTGCGTATGCTTTAGAAGCAAGAATTAAGAGGACTACATTCATTATTTCAGCTGAAAAATGCTTAGTTTTTGATTTATAGTCAACATTAATGAAATGTCCCCAACAGCGTTTTCAGCCCGAGTGGAGCACATTTTGACTGTTTTTTTAAAAACATCATTGTACATTGAAATTTCTGCTTGCGTATGCTTTAGAAGCAAGAATTAAGAGGACTACATTCATTATTTCAGCTGAAAAATGCTTAGTTTATGATTTATAGTCAACATTAATGAAATGTTCCAAACAAGCGTTTTCAGCCCGAGTGGAGCACATTTTGACTGTTTTTTTAAAAACATCATTGTACATTGAAATTTCTGCTTGCGTATGCTTTAGAAGCAAGAATTAAGAGGACTACATTCATTATTTCAGCTGAAAAATGCTTAGTTTATGATTTATAGTCAACATTAATGAAATGTTCCAAACAAGCGTTTTCAGCCCGAGTGGAGCACATTTTGACTGTTTTTTTAAAAACATCATTGTACATTGAAATTTCTGCTTGCGTATGCTTTAGAAGCAAGAATTAAGAGGACTACATTCATTATTTCAGCTGAAAAATGCTTAGTTTATGATTTATAGTCAACATTAATGAATTGCCCCAACAGTGTTTTCAGCCCGAGTGGAGCACATTTTGACTGTTTTTTTTAAAAACATCATTGTACATTGAAATTTCTGCTTGCGTATGCTTTAGAAGCAAGAATTAAGAGGACTACATTCATTATTTCAGCTGAAAAATGCTTAGTTTATGAATTATAGTCAACATTAATGAAATGTTCCAAACAAGCGTTTTCAGCCCGAGTGGAGCACATTTTGACCGTTTTTTTAAAAACATCATTGTACATTGAAATTTCTGTTTGCGTATGCTTTAGAAGCAAGAATTAAGAGGACTACATTCATTATTTCAGCTGAAAAATGCTTAGTTTATGATTTATAGTCAACATTAATGAAATGTTCCAAACAAGCGTTTTCAGCCCGAGTGGAGCACATTTTGACTGTTTTTTTAAAAACATCATTGTACATTGAAATTTCTGCTTGCGTATGCTTTAGAAGCAAGAATTAAGAGGACTACATTCATTATTTCAGCTGAAAAATGCTTAGTTTATGATTTATAGTCAACATTAATGAAATGTTCCAAACAAGCGTTTTCAGCCCGAGTGGAGCACATTTTGACCGTTTTTTTAAAAACATCATTGTACATTGAAATTTCTGTTTGCGTATGCTTTAGAAGCAAGAATTAAGAGGACTACATTCATTATTTCAGCTGAAAAATGCTTAGTTTATGATTTATAGTCAACATTAATGAAATGTTCCAAACAAGCGTTTTCAGCCCGAGTGGAGCACATTTTGACTGTTTTTTTAAAAACATCATTGTACATTGAAATTTCTGCTTGCGTATGCTTTAGAAGCAAGAATTAAGAGGACTACATTAATTTTTTCAGCTGAAAAATGCTTAGTTTTTGATTTATAGTCAACATTAATGAAATGTCCCCAACAGCGTTTTCAGCCCGAGTGGAGCACATTTTGACTGTTTTTTTAAAAACATCATTGTACATTGAAATTTCTGCTTGCGTATGCTTTAGAAGCAAGAATTAAGAGGACTACATTCATTATTTCAGCTGAAAAATGCTTAGTTTTTGATTTATAGTCAACATTAATGAATTGTCCCCAACAGCGTTTTCAGCCCGAGTGGAGCACATTTTGACTGTTTTTTTTAAAAACATCATTGTACATTGAAATTTCTGCTTGCGTATGCTTTAGAAGCAAGAATTAAGAGGACTACATTCATTATTTCAGCTGAAAAATGCTTAGTTTATGAATTATAGTCAACATTAATGAAATGTCCCCAACAGCGTTTTCAGCCCGAGTGGAGCACATTTTGACTGTTTTTTTTAAAAACATCATTGTACATTGAAATTTCTGTTTGCGTATGCTTTAGAAGCAAGAATTAAGAGGACTACATTCATTATTTCAGCTGAAAAATGCTTAGTTTATGATTTATAGTCAACATTAATGAAATGTCCCAAACAAGCGTTTTCAGCCCGAGTGGAGCACATTTTGACTGTTTTTTTAAAAACATCATTGTACATTGAAATTTCTGCTTGCGTATGCTTTAGAAGCAAGAATTAAGAGGACTACATTCATTATTTCAGCTGAAAAATGCTTAGTTTTTGATTTATAGTCAACATTAATGAAATGTCCCCAACAGCGTTTTCAGCCCGAGTGGAGCACATTTTGACTGTTTTTTTAAAAACATCATTGTACATTGAAATTTCTGCTTGTGTATGCTTTAGAAGCAAGAATTAAGAGGACTACATTCATTATTTCAGCTGAAAAATGCTTAGTTTATGATTTATAGTCAACATTAATGAAATGTTCCAAACAAGCGTTTTCAGCCCGAGTGGAGCACATTTTGACTGTTTTTTTAAAAACATCATTGTACATTGAAATTTCTGCTTGCGTATGCTTTAGAAGCAAGAATTAAGAGGACTACATTCATTATTTCAGCTGAAAAATGCTTAGTTTATGAATTATAGTCAACATTAATGAAATGTTCCAAACAAGCGTTTTCAGCCCGAGTGGAGCACATTTTGACCGTTTTTTTAAAAACATCATTGTACATTGAAATTTCTGTTTGCGTATGCTTTAGAAGCAAGAATTAAGAGGACTACATTCATTATTTCAGCTGAAAAATGCTTAGTTTTTGATTTATAGTCAACATTAATGAAATGTCCCCAACAGCGTTTTCAGCCCGAGTGGAGCACATTTTGACTGTTTTTTTAAAAACATCATTGTACATTGAAATTTCTGCTTGCGTATGCTTTAGAAGCAAGAATTAAGAGGACTACATTCATTATTTCAGCTGAAAAATGCTTAGTTTTTGATTTATAGTCAACATTAATGAAATGTCCCCAACAGCGTTTTCAGCCCGAGTGGAGCACATTTTGACTGTTTTTTTAAAAACATCATTGTACATTGAAATTTCTGCTTGCGTATGCTTTAGAAGCAAGAATTAAGAGGACTACATTCATTATTTCAGCTGAAAAATGCTTAGTTTTTGATTTATAGTCAACATTAATGAATTGTCCCCAACAGTGTTTTCAGCCCGAGTGGAGCACATTTTGACTGTTTTTTTTAAAAACATCATTGTACATTGAAATTTCTGCTTGCGTATGCTTTAGAAGCAAGAATTAAGAGGACTACATTCATTGTTTCAGCTGAAAAATGCTTAGTTTATGAATTATAGTCAACATTAATGAAATGTTCCAAACAAGCGTTTTCAGCCCGAGTGGAGCACATTTTGACCGTTTTTTTAAAAACATCATTGTACATTGAAATTTCTGTTTGCGTATGCTTTAGAAGCAAGAATTAAGAGGACTACATTCATTATTTCAGCTGAAAAATGCTTAGTTTATGATTTATAGTCAACATTAATGAAATGTTCCAAACAAGCGTTTTCAGCCCGAGTGGAGCACATTTTGACTGTTTTTTTAAAAACATCATTGTACATTGAAATTTCTGCTTGCGTATGCTTTAGAAGCAAGAATTAAGAGGACTACATTCATTATTTCAGCTGAAAAATGCTTAGTTTATGATTTATAGTCAACATTAATGAAATGTTCCAAACAAGCGTTTTCAGCCCGAGTGGAGCACATTTTGACCGTTTTTTTAAAAACATCATTGTACATTGAAATTTCTGTTTGCGTATGCTTTAGAAGCAAGAATTAAGAGGACTACATTCATTATTTCAGCTGAAAAATGCTTAGTTTATGATTTATAGTCACCATTAATGTAATGTCCCAAACAAGCGTTTTCAGCCCGAGTGGAGCACATTTTGACTGTTTTTTTAAAAACATCATTGTACATTGAAATTTCTGCTTGCGTATGCTTTAGAAGCAAGAATTAAGAGGACTACATTCATTATTTCAGCTGAAAAATGCTTAGTTTATGATTTATAGTCAACATTAATGAAATGTTCCAAACAAGCGTTTTCAGCCCGAGTGGAGCACATTTTGACTGTTTTTTTAAAAACATCATTGTACATTGAAATTTCTGTTTGCGTATGCTTTAGAAGCAAGAATTAAGAGGACTACATTCATTATTTCAGCTGAAAAATGCTTAGTTTTTGATTTATAGTCAACATTAATGAAATGTCCCCAACAGCGTTTTCAGCCCGAGTGGAGCACATTTTGACTGTTTTTTTAAAAACATCATTGTACATTGAAATTTCTGCTTGCGTATGCTTTAGAAGCAAGAATTAAGAGGACTACATTCATTATTTCAGCTGAAAAATGCTTAGTTTATGATTTATAGTCAACATTAATGAAATGTTCCAAACAAGCGTTTTCAGCCCGAGTGGAGCACATTTTGACTGTTTTTTTAAAAACATCATTGTACATTGAAATTTCTGCTTGCGTATGCTTTAGAAGCAAGAATTAAGAGGACTACATTCATTATTTCAGCTGAAAAATGCTTAGTTTATGATTTATAGTCAACATTAATGAATTGCCCCCAACAGTGTTTTCAGCCCGAGTGGAGCACATTTTGACTGTTTTTTTTAAAAACATCATTGTACCTTGAAATTTCTGCTTGCGTATGCTTTAGAAGCAAGAATTAAGAGGACTACATTCATTATTTCAGCTGAAAAATGCTTAGTTTATGAATTATAGTCAACATTAATGAAATGTTCCAAACAAGCGTTTTCAGCCCGAGTGGAGCACATTTTGACCGTTTTTTTAAAAACATCATTGTACATTGAAATTTCTGTTTGCGTATGCTTTAGAAGCAAGAATTAAGAGGACTACATTCATTATTTCAGCTGAAAAATGCTTAGTTTATGATTTATAGTCAACATTAATGAAATGTTCCAAACAAGCGTTTTCAGCCCGAGTGGAGCACATTTTGACTGTTTTTTTAAAAACATCATTGTACATTGAAATTTCTGCTTGCGTATGCTTTAGAAGCAAGAATTAAGAGGACTACATTCATTATTTCAGCTGAAAAATGCTTAGTTTATGATTTATAGTCAACATTAATGAAATGTTCCAAACAAGCGTTTTCAGCCCGAGTGGAGCACATTTTGACCGTTTTTTTAAAAACATCATTGTACATTGAAAATTTCTGTTTGCGTATGCTTTAGAAGCAAGAATTAAGAGGACTACATTCATTATTTCAGCTGAAAAATGCTTAGTTTATGATTTATAGTCAACATTAATGAAATGTTCCAAACAAGCGTTTTCAGCCTGAGTGGAGCACATTTTGACTGTTTTTTTAAAAACATCATTGTACATTGAAATTTCTGCTTGCGTATGCTTTAGAAGCAAGAATTAAGAGGACTACATTCATTTTTTCAGCTGAAAAATGCTTAGTTTTTGATTTATAGTCAACATTAATGAAATGTCCCCAACAGCGTTTTCAGCCCGAGTGGAGCACATTTTGACTGTTTTTTTAAAAACATCATTGTACATTGAAATTTCTGCTTGCGTATGCTTTAGAAGCAAGAATTAAGAGGACTACATTCATTATTTCAGCTGAAAAATGCTTAGTTTTTGATTTATAGTCAACATTAATGAATTGTCCCCAACAGCGTTTTCAGCCCGAGTGGAGCACATTTTGACTGTTTTTTTTAAAAACATCATTGTACATTGAAATTTCTGCTTGCGTATGCTTTAGAAGCAAGAATTAAGAGGACTACATTCATTATTTCAGCTGAAAAATGCTTAGTTTATGAATTATAGTCAACATTAATGAAATGTCCCCAACAGCGTTTTCAGCCCGAGTGGAGCACATTTTGACTGTTTTTTTTAAAAACATCATTGTACATTGAAATTTCTGCTTGCGTATGCTTTAGAAGCAAGAATTAAGAGGACTACATTCATTATTTCAGCTGAAAAATGCTTAGTTTATGAATTATAGTCAACATTAATGAAATGTTCCAAACAAGCGTTTTCAGCCCGAGTGGAGCACATTTTGACCGTTTTTTTAAAAACATCATTGTACATTGAAATTTCTGTTTGCGTATGCTTTAGAAGCAAGAATTAAGAGGACTACATTCATTATTTCAGCTGAAAAATGCTTAGTTTATGATTTATAGTCAACATTAATGAAATGTTCCAAACAAGCGTTTTCAGCCCGAGTGGAGCACATTTTGACTGTTTTTTTAAAAACATCATTGTACATTGAAATTTCTGCTTGCGTATGCTTTAGAAGCAAGAATTAAGAGGACTACATTCATTATTTCAGCTGAAAAATGCTTAGTTTATGATTTATAGTCAACAATAATGAAATGTTCCAAACAAGCGTTTTCAGCCCGAGTGGAGCACATTTTGACTGTTTTTTTAAAAACATCATTGTACATTGAAATTTCTGCTTGCGTATGCTTTAGAAGCAAGAATTAAGAGGACTACATTCATTATTTCAGCTGAAAAATGCTTAGTTTATGATTTATAGTCAACATTAATGAATTGCCCCCAACAGTGTTTTCAGCCCGAGTGGAGCACATTTTGACTGTTTTTTTTAAAAACATCATTGTACATTGAAATTTCTGCTTGCGTATGCTTTAGAAGCAAGAATTAAGAGGACTACATTCATTATTTCAGCTGAAAAATGCTTAGTTTATGAATTATAGTCAACATTAATGAAATGTTCCAAACAAGCGTTTTCAGCCCGAGTGGAGCACATTTTGACCGTTTTTTTAAAAACATCATTGTACATTGAAATTTCTGTTTGCGTATGCTTTAGAAGCAAGAATTAAGAGGACTACATTCATTATTTCAGCTGAAAAATGCTTAGTTTATGATTTATAGTCAACATTAATGAAATGTTCCAAACAAGCGTTTTCAGCCCGAGTGGAGCACATTTTGACTGTTTTTTTAAAAACATCATTGTACATTGAAATTTCTGCTTGCGTATGCTTTAGAAGCAAGAATTAAGAGGACTACATTCATTATTTCAGCTGAAAAATGCTTAGTTTATGATTTATAGTCAACATTAATGAAATGTTCCAAACAAGCGTTTTCAGCCCGAGTGGAGCACATTTTGACCGTTTTTTTAAAAACATCATTGTACATTGAAATTTCTGTTTGCGTATGCTTTAGAAGCAAGAATTAAGAGGACTACATTCATTATTTCAGCTGAAAAATGCTTAGTTTATGATTTATAGTCAACATTAATGAAATGTTCCAAACAAGCGTTTTCAGCCCGAGTGGAGCACATTTTGACTGTTTTTTTAAAAACATCATTGTACATTGAAATTTCTGCTTGCGTATGCTTTAGAAGCAAGAATTAAGAGGACTACATTCATTTTTTCAGCTGAAAAATGCTTAGTTTTTGATTTATAGTCAACATTAATGAAATGTCCCCAACAGCGTTTTCAGCCCGAGTGGAGCACATTTTGACTGTTTTTTTAAAAACATCATTGTACATTGAAATTTCTGCTTGCGTATGCTTTAGAAGCAAGAATTAAGAGGACTACATTCATTATTTCAGCTGAAAAATGCTTAGTTTTTGATTTATAGTCAACATTAATGAATTGTCCCCAACAGCGTTTTCAGCCCGAGTGGAGCACATTTTGACTGTTTTTTTTAAAAACATCATTGTACATTGAAATTTCTGCTTGCGTATGCTTTAGAAGCAAGAATTAAGAGGACTACATTCATTATTTCAGCTGAAAAATGCTTAGTTTATGAATTATAGTCAACATTAATGAAATGTCCCCAACAGCGTTTTCAGCCCGAGTGGAGCACATTTTGACTGTTTTTTTTAAAAACATCATTGTACATTGAAATTTCTGCTTGCGTATGCTTTAGAAGCAAGAATTAAGAGGACTACATTCATTATTTCAGCTGAAAAATGCTTAGTTTATGAATTATAGTCAACATTAATGAAATGTTCCAAACAAGCGTTTTCAGCCCGAGTGGAGCACATTTTGACCGTTTTTTTAAAAACATCATTGTACATTGAAATTTCTGCTTGCGTATGCTTTAGAAGCAAGAATTAAGAGGACTACATTCATTATTTCAGCTGAAAAATGCTTAGTTTATGATTTATAGTCAACATTAATGAAATGTTCCAAACAAGCGTTTTCAGCCCGAGTGGAGCACATTTTGACTGTTTTTTTAAAAACATCATTGTACATTGAAATTTCTGCTTGCGTATGCTTTAGAAGCAAGAATTAAGAGGACTACATTCATTATTTCAGCTGAAAAATGCTTAGTTTATGATTTATAGTCAACATTAATGAAATGTTCCAAACAAGCGTTTTCAGCCCGAGTGGAGCACATTTTGACTGTTTTTTTAAAAACATCATTGTACATTGAAATTTCTGCTTGCGTATGCTTTAGAAGCAAGAATTAAGAGGACTACATTCATTATTTCAGCTGAAAAATGCTTAGTTTATGAATTATAGTCAACATTAATGAAATGTTCCAAACAAGCGTTTTCAGCCCGAGTGGAGCACATTTTGACCGTTTTTTTAAAAACATCATTGTACATTGAAATTTCTGTTTGCGTATGCTTTAGAAGCAAGAATTAAGAGGACTACATTCATTATTTCAGCTGAAAAATGCTTAGTTTTTGATTTATAGTCAACATTAATGAAATGTCCCCAACAGCGTTTTCAGCCCGAGTGGAGCACATTTTGACTGTTTTTTTAAAAACATCATTGTACATTGAAATTTCTGCTTGCGTATGCTTTAGAAGCAAGAATTAAGAGGACTACATTCATTTTTTCAGCTGAAAAATGCTTAGTTTTTGATTTATAGTCAACATTAATGAAATGTCCCCAACAGCGTTTTCAGCCCGAGTGGAGCACATTTTGACTGTTTTTTTAAAAACATCATTGTACATTGAAATTTCTGCTTGCGTATGCTTTAGAAGCAAGAATTAAGAGGACTACATTCATTATTTCAGCTGAAAAATGCTTAGTTTATGATTTATAGTCAACATTAATGAAATGTTCCAAACAAGCGTTTTCAGCCCGAGTGGAGCACATTTTGACCGTTTTTTTAAAAACATCATTGTACATTGAAATTTCTGTTTGCGTATGCTTTAGAAGCAAGAATTAAGAGGACTACATTCATTATTTCAGCTGAAAAATGCTTAGTTTATGATTTATAGTCAACATTAATGAAATGTTCCAAACAAGCGTTTTCAGCCCGAGTGGAGCACATTTTGACTGTTTTTTTAAAAACATCATTGTACATTGAAATTTCTGCTTGCGTATGCTTTAGAAGCAAGAATTAAGAGGACTACATTCATTTTTTCAGCTGAAAAATGCTTAGTTTTTGATTTATAGTCAACATTAATGAAATGTCCCCAACAGCGTTTTCAGCCCGAGTGGAGCACATTTTGACTGTTTTTTTAAAAACATCATTGTACATTGAAATTTCTGCTTGCGTATGCTTTAGAAGCAAGAATTAAGAGGACTACATTCATTATTTCAGCTGAAAAATGCTTAGTTTTTGATTTATAGTCAACATTAATGAATTGTCCCCAACAGCGTTTTCAGCCCGAGTGGAGCACATTTTGACTGTTTTTTTTAAAAACATCATTGTACATTGAAATTTCTGCTTGCGTATGCTTTAGAAGCAAGAATTAAGAGGACTACATTCATTATTTCAGCTGAAAAATGCTTAGTTTATGAATTATAGTCAACATTAATGAAATGTCCCCAACAGCGTTTTCAGCCCGAGTGGAGCACATTTTGACTGTTTTTTTTAAAAACATCATTGTACATTGAAATTTCTGCTTGCGTATGCTTTAGAAGCAAGAATTAAGAGGACTACATTCATTATTTCAGCTGAAAAATGCTTAGTTTATGAATTATAGTCAACATTAATGAAATGTTCCAAACAAGCGTTTTCAGCCCGAGTGGAGCACATTTTGACCGTTTTTTTAAAAACATCATTGTACATTGAAATTTCTGCTTGCGTATGCTTTAGAAGCAAGAATTAAGAGGACTACATTCATTATTTCAGCTGAAAAATGCTTAGTTTATGATTTATAGTCAACATTAATGAAATGTTCCAAACAAGCGTTTTCAGCCCGAGTGGAGCACATTTTGACTGTTTTTTTAAAAACATCATTGTACATTGAAATTTCTGCTTGCGTATGCTTTAGAAGCAAGAATTAAGAGGACTACATTCATTATTTCAGCTGAAAAATGCTTAGTTTATGAATTATAGTCAACATTAATGAAATGTTCCAAACAAGCGTTTTCAGCCCGAGTGGAGCACATTTTGACCGTTTTTTTAAAAACATCATTGTACATTGAAATTTCTGTTTGCGTATGCTTTAGAAGCAAGAATTAAGAGGACTACATTCATTATTTCAGCTGAAAAATGCTTAGTTTTTGATTTATAGTCAACATTAATGAAATGTCCCCAACAGCGTTTTCAGCCCGAGTGGAGCACATTTTGACTGTTTTTTTAAAAACATCATTGTACATTGAAATTTCTGCTTGCGTATGCTTTAGAAGCAAGAATTAAGAGGACTACATTCATTATTTCAGCTGAAAAATGCTTAGTTTATGATTTATAGTCAACATTAATGAAATGTTCCAAACAAGCGTTTTCAGCCCGAGTGGAGCACATTTTGACTGTTTTTTTAAAAACATCATTGTACATTGAAATTTCTGCTTGCGTATGCTTTAGAAGCAAGAATTAAGAGGACTACATTCATTATTTCAGCTGAAAAATGCTTAGTTTATGATTTATAGTCAACATTAATGAAATGTTCCAAACAAGCGTTTTCAGCCCGAGTGGAGCACATTTTGACTGTTTTTTTAAAAACATCATTGTACATTGAAATTTCTGCTTGCGTATGCTTTAGAAGCAAGAATTAAGAGGACTACATTCATTATTTCAGCTGAAAAATGCTTAGTTTATGAATTATAGTCAACATTAATGAAATGTTCCAAACAAGCGTTTTCAGCCCGAGTGGAGCACATTTTGACCGTTTTTTTAAAAACATCATTGTACATTGAAATTTCTGTTTGCGTATGCTTTAGAAGCAAGAATTAAGAGGACTACATTCATTATTTCAGCTGAAAAATGCTTAGTTTTTGATTTATAGTCAACATTAATGAAATGTCCCCAACAGCGTTTTCAGCCCGAGTGGAGCACATTTTGACTGTTTTTTTAAAAACATCATTGTACATTGAAATTTCTGCTTGCGTATGCTTTAGAAGCAAGAATTAAGAGGACTACATTCATTATTTCAGCTGAAAAATGCTTAGTTTATGATTTATAGTCAACATTAATGAAATGTTCCAAACAAGCGTTTTCAGCCCGAGTGGAGCACATTTTGACTGTTTTTTTAAAAACATCATTGTACATTGAAATTTCTGCTTGCGTATGCTTTAGAAGCAAGAATTAAGAGGACTACATTCATTATTTCAGCTGAAAAATGCTTAGTTTATGATTTATAGTCAACATTAATGAAACAGCGTTTTCAGCCCGAGTGGAGCACATTTTGACTGTTTTTTTAAAAACATCATTGTACATTGAAATTTCTGCTTGCGTATGCTTTAGAAGCAAGAATTAAGAGGACTACATTCATTATTTCAGCTGAAAAATGCTTAGTTTTTGATTTATAGTCAACATTAATGAATTGTCCCCAACAGCGTTTTCAGCCCGAGTGGAGCACATTTTGACTGTTTTTTTTAAAAACATCATTGTACATTGAAATTTCTGCTTGCGTATGCTTTAGAAGCAAGAATTAAGAGGACTACATTCATTATTTCAGCTGAAAAATGCTTAGTTTATGAATTATAGTCAACATTAATGAAATGTTCCAAACAAGCGTTTTCAGCCCGAGTGGAGCACATTTTGACCGTTTTTTTAAAAACATCATTGTACATTGAAATTTCTGTTTGCGTATGCTTTAGAAGCAAGAATTAAGAGGACTACATTCATTATTTCAGCTGAAAAATGCTTAGTTTATGATTTATAGTCAACATTAATGAAATGTTCCAAACAAGCGTTTTCAGCCCGAGTGGAGCACATTTTGACTGTTTTTTAAAAACATCATTGTACATTGAAATTTCTGCTTGCGTATGCTTTAGAAGCAAGAATTAAGAGGACTACATTCATTATTTCAGCTGAAAAATGCTTAGTTTATGATTTATAGTCAACATTAATTAAATGTTCCAAACAAGCGTTTTCAGCCCGAGTGGAGCACATTTTGACTGTTTTTTTAAAAACATCATTGTACATTGAAATTTCTGCTTGCGTATGCTTTAGAAGCAAGAATTAAGAGGACTACATTCATTATTTCAGCTGAAAAATGCTTAGTTTATGAATTATAGTCAACATTAATGAAATGTTCCAAACAAGCGTTTTCAGCCCGAGTGGAGCACATTTTGACCGTTTTTTTAAAAACATCATTGTACATTGAAATTTCTGTTTGCGTATGCTTTAGAAGCAAGAATTAAGAGGACTACATTCATTATTTCAGCTGAAAAATGCTTAGTTTTTGATTTATAGTCAACATTAATGAAATGTTCCAAACAAGCGTTTTCAGCCCGAGTGGAGCACATTTTGACTGTTTTTTTAAAAACATCATTGTACATTGAAATTTCTGCTTGCGTATGCTTTAGAAGCAAGAATTAAGAGGACTACATTCATTATTTCAGCTGAAAAATGCTTAGTTTATGAATTATAGTCAACATTAATGAAATGTTCCAAACAAGCGTTTTCAGCCCGAGTGGAGCACATTTTGACCGTTTTTTTAAAAACATCATTGTACATTGAAATTTCTGTTTGCGTATGCTTTAGAAGCAAGAATTAAGAGGACTACATTCATTATTTCAGCTGAAAAATGCTTAGTTTTTGATTTATAGTCAACATTAATGAAATGTCCCCAACAGCGTTTTCAGCCCGAGTGGAGCACATTTTGACTGTTTTTTTAAAAACATCATTGTACATTGAAATTTCTGCTTGCGTATGCTTTAGAAGCAAGAATTAAGAGGACTACATTCATTATTTCAGCTGAAAAATGCTTAGTTTATGATTTATAGTCAACATTAATGAAATGTTCCAAACAAGCGTTTTCAGCCCGAGTGGAGCACATTTTGACTGTTTTTTTAAAAACATCATTGTACATTGAAATTTCTGCTTGCGTATGCTTTAGAAGCAAGAATTAAGAGGACTACATTCATTATTTCAGCTGAAAAATGCTTAGTTTTTGATTTATAGTCAACATTAATGAAACAGCGTTTTCAGCCCGAGTGGAGCACATTTTGACTGTTTTTTTAAAAACATCATTGTACATTGAAATTTCTGCTTGCGTATGCTTTAGAAGCAAGAATTAAGAGGACTACATTCATTATTTCAGCTGAAAAATGCTTAGTTTTTGATTTATAGTCAACATTAATGAATTGTCCCCAACAGCGTTTTCAGCCCGAGTGGAGCACATTTTGACTGTTTTTTTTAAAAACATCATTGTACATTGAAATTTCTGCTTGCGTATGCTTTAGAAGCAAGAATTAAGAGGACTACATTCATTATTTCAGCTGAAAAATGCTTAGTTTATGATTTATAGTCAACATTAATGTATGTCCCAAACAAGCGTTTTCAGCCCGAGTGGAGCACATTTTGACCGTTTTTTTAAAAACATCATTGTACAATGAAATTTCTGTTTGCGTATGCTTTAGAAGCAAGAATTAAGAGGACTACATTCATTATTTCAGCTGAAAAATGCTTAGTTTATGATTTATAGTCAACATTAATGTAATGTCCCAAACAAGCGTTTTCAGCCCGAGTGGAGCACATTTTGACTGTTTTTTTAAAAACATCATTGTACATTGAAATTTCTGCTTGCGTATGCTTTAGAAGCAAGAATTAAGAGGACTACATTCATTATTTCGGCTGAAAAATGCTTAGTTTATGATTTATAGTCAACATTAATGAAATGTCCCCAACAGCGTTTTCAGCCCGAGTGGAGCACATTTTGACTGTTTTTTTAAAAACATCATTGTACATTGAAATTTCTGCTTGCGTATGCTTTAGAAGCAAGAATTAAGAGGACTACATTCATTATTTCAGCTGAAAAATGCTTAGTTTTTGATTTATAGTCAACATTAATGAAATGTCCCCAACAGCGTTTTCAGCCCGAGTGGAGCACATTTTGACTGTTTTTTTTAAAAACATCATTGTACATTGAAATTTCTGCTTGCATATGCTTTAGAAGCAAGAATTAAGAGGACTACATTCATTATTTCAGCTGAAAAATGCTTAGTTTATGATTTATAGTCAACATTAATGTAATGTCCCAAACAAGCGTTTTCAGCCCGAGTGGAGCACATTTTGACCGTTTTTTTAAAAACATCATTGTACATTGAAATTTCTGTTTGCGTATGCTTTAGAAGCAAGAATTAAGAGGACTACATTCATTATTTCAGCTGAAAAATGCTTAGTTTATGATTTATAGTCAACATTAATGTAATGTCCCAAACAAGCGTTTTCAGCCCGAGTGGAGCACATTTTGACTGTTTTTTTAAAAACATCATTGTACATTGAAATTTCTGCTTGCGTATGCTTTAGAAGCAAGAATTAAGAGGACTACATTCCTTATTTCAGCTGAAAAATGCTTAGTTTATGATTTATAGTCAACATTAATGAAATGTCCCCAACAGCGTTTTCAGCCCGAGTGGAGCACATTTTGACTGTTTTTTTTAAAAACATCATTGTACATTGAAATTTCTGCTTGCGTATGCTTTAGAAGCAAGAATTAAGAGGACTACATTCATTATTTCAGCTGAAAAATGCTTAGTTTATGATTTATAGTCAACATTAATGTAATGTCCCAAACAAGCGTTTTCAGCCCGAGTGGAGCACATTTTGACCGTTTTTTTAAAAACATCATTGTACAATGAAATTTCTGTTTGCGTATGCTTTAGAAGCAAGAATTAAGAGGACTACATTCATTATTTCAGCTGAAAAATGCTTAGTTTATGATTTATAGTCAACATTAATGTAATGTCCCAAACAAGCGTTTTCAGCCCGAGTGGAGCACATTTTGACTGTTTTTTTAAAAACATCATTGTACATTGAAATTTCTGCTTGCGTATGCTTTAGAAGCAAGAATTAAGAGGACTACATTCATTATTTCGGCTGAAAAATGCTTAGTTTATGATTTATAGTCAACATTAATGAAATGTCCCCAACAGCGTTTTCAGCCCGAGTGGAGCACATTTTGACTGTTTTTTTAAAAACATCATTGTACATTGAAATTTCTGCTTGCGTATGCTTTAGAAGCAAGAATTAAGAGGACTACATTCATTATTTCAGCTGAAAAATGCTTAGTTTTTGATTTATAGTCAACATTAATGAAATGTCCCCAACAGCGTTTTCAGCCCGAGTGGAGCACATTTTGACTGTTTTTTTTAAAAACATCATTGTACATTGAAATTTCTGCTTGCGTATGCTTTAGAAGCAAGAATTAAGAGGACTACATTCATTATTTCAGCTGAAAAATGCTTAGTTTATGAATTATAGTCAACATTAATGAAATGTTCCAAACAAGCGTTTTCAGCCCGAGTGGAGCACATTATGACCGTTTTTTTAAAAACATCATTGTACATTGAAATTTCTGTTTGCGTATGCTTTAGAAGCAAGAATTAAGAGGACTACATTCATTATTTCAGCTGAAAAATGCTTAGTTTATGATTTATAGTCAACATTAATGAAATGTCCCCAACAGCGTTTTCAGCCCGAGTGGAGCACATTTTGACTGTTTTTTTAAAAACATCATTGTACATTGAAATTTCTGCCTGCGTATGCTTTAGAAGCAAGAATTAAGAGGACTACATTCATTATTTCAGCTGAAAAATGCTTAGTTTTTGATTTATAGTCAACATTAATGAAATGTCCCCAACAGCGTTTTCAGCCCGAGTGGAGCACATTTTGACTGTTTTTTTTAAAAACATCATTGTACATTGAAATTTCTGCTTGCATATGCTTTAGAAGCAAGGATTAAGAGGACTACATTCATTATTTCAGCTGAAAAATGCTTAGTTTATGATTTATAGTCAACATTAATGTAATGTCCCAAACAAGCGTTTTCAGCCCGAGTGGAGCACATTTTGACCGTTTTTTTAAAAACATCATTGTACATTGAAATTTCTGCTTGCGTATGCTAAAGAAGCAAGAATTAAGACGACTACATTCATTATTTCAGCTGAGAAATGCTTAGTTTATGATTTATAGTCAACATTAATGTAATGTCCCAAACAAGCGTTTTCAGCCCGAGTGGAGCACATTTTGACTGTTTTTTTAAAAACATCATTGTACATTGAAATTTCTGCTTGCGTATGCTTTAGAAGCAAGAATTAAGAGGACTACATTCATTATTTCAGCTGAAAAATGCTTAGTTTATGATTTATAGTCAACATTAATGAAATGTCCCCAACAGCGTTTTCAGCCCGAGTGGAGCACATTTTGACTGTTTTTTTAAAAACATCATTGTACATTGAAATTTCTGCTTGCGTATGCTTTAGAAGCAAGAATTAAGAGGACTACATTCATTATTTCAGCTGAAAAATGCTTAGTTTATGATTTATAGTCAACATTAATGAAATGTCCCAAACAAGCGTTTTCAGCCCGAGTGGAGCACATTTTGACCGTTTTTTTAAAAACATCATTGTACATTGAAATTTCTGTTTGCGTATGCTTTAGAAGCAAGAATTAAGAGGACTACATTCATTATTTCAGCTGAAAAATGCTTAGTTTATGATTTATAGTCAACATTAATGTAATGTCCCAAACAAGCGTTTTCAGCCCGAGTGGAGCACATTTTGACTGTTTTTTTAAAAACATCATTGTACATTGAAATTTCTGCTTGCGTATGCTTTAGAAGCAAGAATTAAGAGGACTACATTCATTATTTCAGCTGAAAAATGCTTAGTTTATGATTTATAGTCAACATTAGTGAAATGTCCCAAACAAGCGTTTTCAGCCCGAGTGGAGCACATTTTGACTGTTTTTTTAAAAACATCATTGTACATTGAAATTTCTGTTTGCGTATGCTTTAGAAGCAAGAATTAAGAGGACTACATTCATTATTTCAGCTGAAAAATGCTTAGTTTATGATTTATAGTCAACATTAATGTAATGTCCCAAACAAGCGTTTTCAGCCCGAGTGGAGCACATTTTGACTGTTTTTTTAAAAACATCATTGTACATTGAAATTTCTGCTTGCGTATGCTTTAGAAGCAAGAATTAAGAGGACTACATTCATTATTTCAGCTGAAAAATGCTTAGTTTATGATTTATAGTCAACATTAGTGAAATGTCCCAAACAAGCGTTTTCAGCCCGAGTGGAGCACATTTTGACTGTTTTTTTAAAAACATCATTGTACATTGAAATTTCTGTTTGCGTATGCTTTAGAAGCAAGAATTAAGAGGACTACATTCATTATTTCAGCTGAAAAATGCTTAGTTTATGATTTATAGTCAACATTAATGTAATGTCCCAAACAAGCGTTTTCAGCCCGAGTGGAGCACATTTTGACTGTTTTTTTAAAAACATCATTGTACATTGAAATTTCTGCTTGCGTATGCTTTAGAAGCAAGAATTAAGAGGACTACATTCATTATTTCAGCTGAAAAATGCTTAGTTTATGATTTATAGTCAACATTAATGAAATGTCCCCAACAGCGTTTTCAGCCCGAGTGGAGCACATTTTGACTGTTTTTTTTTAAAACATCATTGTACATTGAAATTTCTGCTTGCGTATGCTTTAGAAGCAAGAATTAAGAGGACTACATTCATTATTTCAGCTGAAAAATGCTTAGTTTATGATTTATAGTCAACATTAATGTAATGTCCCAAACAAGCGTTTTCAGCCCGAGTGGAGCACATTTTGACTGTTTTTTTAAAAACATCATTGTACATTGAAATTTCTGTTTGCGTATGCTTTAGAAGCAAGAATTAAGAGGACTACATTCATTATTTCAGTTGAAAAATGCTTAGTTTATGAATTATAGTCAACATTAATGAAATGTCCCAAACAAGCGTTTTCAGCCCGAGTGGAGCACATTTTGACCGTTTTTTTAAAAACATCATTGTACATTGAAATTTCTGTTTGCGTATGCTTTAGAAGTAAGAATTAAGAGGACTACATTCATTATTTCAGCTGAAAAATGCTTAGTTTATGATTTATAGTCAACATTAATGTAATGTCCCAAACAAGCGTTTTCAGCCCGAGTGGAGCACATTTTGACTGTTTTTTTAAAAACATCATTGTACATTGAAATTTCTGCTTGCGTATGCTTTAGAAGCAAGAATTAAGAGGACTACATTCATTATTTCGGCTGAAAAATGCTTAGTTTATGATTTATAGTCAACATTAATGAAATGTCCCCAACAGCGTTTTCAGCCCGAGTGGAGCACATTTTGACTGTTTTTTTAAAAACATCATTGTACATTGAAATTTCTGCTTGCGTATGCTTTAGAAGCAAGAATTAAGAGGACTACATTCATTATTTCAGCTGAAAAATGCTTAGTTTATGATTTATAGTCAACATTAATGAAATGTCCCCAACAGCGTTTTCAGCCCGAGTGGAGCACATTTTGACTGTTTTTTTTAAAAACATCATTGTACATTGAAATTTCTGCTTGCATATGCTTTAGAAGCAAGAATTAAGAGGACTACATTCATTATTTCAGCTGAAAAATGCTTAGTTTATGATTTATAGTCAACATTAATGTAATGTCCCAAACAAGCGTTTTCAGCCCGAGTGGAGCACATTTTGACCGTTTTTTTAAAAACATCATTGTACATTGAAATTTCTGTTTGCGTATGCTTTAGAAGCAAGAATTAAGAGGACTACATTCATTATTTCAGCTGAAAAATGCTTAGTTTATGATTTATAGTCAACATTAATGTAATGTCCCAAACAAGCGTTTTCAGCCCGAGTGGAGCACATTTTGACTGTTTTTTTAAAAACATCATTGTACATTGAAATTTCTGCTTGCGTATGCTTTAGAAGCAAGAATTAAGAGGACTACATTCATTATTTCAGCTGAAAAATGCTTAGTTTATGAATTATAGTCAACATTAATGAAATGTCCCCAACAGCGTTTTCAGCCCGAGTGGAGCACATTTTGACTGTTTTTTTTAAAAACATCATTGTACATTGAAATTTCTGCTTGCGTATGCTTTAGAAGCAAGAATTAAGAGGACTACATTCATTATTTCAGCTGAAAAATGCTTAGTTTATGATTTATAGTCAACATTAATGTATGTCCCAAACAAGCGTTTTTAGCCCGAGTGGAGCACATTTTGACCGTTTTTTTAAAAACATCATTGTACAATGAAATTTCTGTTTGCGTATGCTTTAGAAGCAAGAATTAAGAGGACTACATTCATTATTTCAGCTGAAAAATGCTTAGTTTATGATTTATAGTCAACATTAATGTAATGTCCCAAACAAGCGTTTTCAGCCCGAGTGGAGCACATTTTGACTGTTTTTTTAAAAACATCATTGTACATTGAAATTTCTGCTTGCGTATGCTTTAGAAGCAAGAATTAAGAGGACTACATTCATTATTTCGGCTGAAAAATGCTTAGTTTATGATTTATAGTCAACATTAATGAAATGTCCCCAACAGCGTTTTCAGCCCGAGTGGAGCACATTTTGACTGTTTTTTTAAAAACATCATTGTACATTGAAATTTCTGCTTGCGTATGCTTTAGAAGCAAGAATTAAGAGGACTACATTCATTATTTCAGCTGAAAAATGCTTAGTTTTTGATTTATAGTCAAGATTATTGAAATGTCCCCAACAGCGTTTTCAGCCCGAGTGGAGCACATTTTGACTGTTTTTTTTAAAAACATCATTGTACATTGAAATTTCTGCTTGCGTATGCTTTAGAAGCAAGAATTAAGAGGACTACATTCATTATTTCAGCTGAAAAATGCTTAGTTTATGAATTATAGTCAACATTAATGAAATGTTCCAAACAAGCGTTTTCAGCCCGAGTGGAGCACATTATGACCGTTTTTTTAAAAACATCATTGTACATTGAAATTTCTGTTTGCGTATGCTTTAGAAGCAAGAATTAAGAGGACTACATTCATTATTTTAGCTGAAAAATGCTTAGTTTATGATTTATAGTCAACATTAATGTAATGTCCCAAACAAGCGTTTTCAGCCCGAGTGGAGCACATTTTGACTGTTTTTTTAAAAACATCATTGTACATTGAAATTTCTGCTTGCGTATGCTTTAGAAGCAAGAATTAAGAGGACTACATTCATTATTTCGGCTGAAAAATGCTTAGTTTATGATTTATAGTCAACATTAATGAAATGTCCCCAACAGCGTTTTCAGCCCGAGTGGAGCACATTTTGACTGTTTTTTTAAAAACATCATTGTACATTGAAATTTCTGCTTGCGTATGCTTTAGAAGCAAGAATTAAGAGGACTACATTCATTATTTCAGCTGAAAAATGCTTAGTTTTTGATTTATAGTCAACATTAATGAAATGTCCCCAACAGCGTTTTCAGCCCGAGTGGAGCACATTTTGACTGTTTTTTTTAAAAACATCATTGTACATTGAAATTTCTGCTTGCGTATGCTTTAGAAGCAAGAATTAAGAGGACTACATTCATTATTTCAGCTGAAAAATGCTTAGTTTATGAATTATAGTCAACATTAATGAAATGTTCCAAACAAGCGTTTTCAGCCCGAGTGGAGCACATTATGACCGTTTTTTTAAAAACATCATTGTACATTGAAATTTCTGTTTGCGTATGCTTTAGAAGCAAGAATTAAGAGGACTACATTCATTATTTCAGCTGAAAAATGCTTAGTTTATGATTTATAGTCAACATTAATGAAATGTCCCCAACAGCGTTTTCAGCCCGAGTGGAGCACATTTTGACTGTTTTTTTAAAAACATCATTGTACATTGAAATTTCTGCCTGCGTATGCTTTAGAAGCAAGAATTAAGAGGACTACATTCATTATTTCAGCTGAAAAATGCTTAGTTTTTGATTTATAGTCAACATTAATGAAATGTCCCCAACAGCGTTTTCAGCCCGAGTGGAGCACATTTTGACTGTTTTTTTTAAAAACATCATTGTACATTGAAATTTCTGCTTGCATATGCTTTAGAAGCAAGAATTAAGAGGACTACATTCATTATTTCAGCTGAAAAATGCTTAGTTTATGATTTATAGTCAACATTAATGTAATGTCCCAAACAAGCGTTTTCAGCCCGAGTGGAGCACATTTTGACCGTTTTTTTAAAAACATCATTGTACATTGAAATTTCTGCTTGCGTATGCTAAAGAAGCAAGAATTAAGACGACTACATTCATTATTTCAGCTGAGAAATGCTTAGTTTATGATTTATAGTCAACATTAATGTAATGTCCCAAACAAGCGTTTTCAGCCCGAGTGGAGCACATTTTGACTGTTTTTTTAAAAACATCATTGTACATTGAAATTTCTGCTTGCGTATGCTTTAGAAGCAAGAATTAAGAGGACTACATTCATTATTTCAGCTGAAAAATGCTTAGTTTATGATTTATAGTCAACATTAATGTAATGTCCCAAACAAGCGTTTTCAGCCCGAGTGGAGCACATTTTGACTGTTTTTTTAAAAACATCATTGTACATTGAAATTTCTGCTTGCGTATGCTTTAGAAGCAAGAATTAAGAGGACTACATTCATTATTTCGGCTGAAAAATGCTTAGTTTATGATTTATAGTCAACATTAGTGAAATGTCCCAAACAAGCGTTTTCAGCCCGAGTGGAGCACATTTTGACCGTTTTTTTAAAAACATCATTGTACATTGAAATTTCTGTTTGCGTATGCTTTAGAAGCAAGAATTAAGAGGACTACATTCATTATTTCAGCTGAAAAATGCTTAGTTTATGATTTATAGTCAACATTAATGTATGTCCCAAACAAGCGTTTTTAGCCCGAGTGGAGCACATTTTGACCGTTTTTTTAAAAACATCATTGTACAATGAAATTTCTGTTTGCGTATGCTTTAGAAGCAAGAATTAAGAGGACTACATTCATTATTTCAGCTGAAAAATGCTTAGTTTATGATTTATAGTCAACATTAATGTAATGTCCCAAACAAGCGTTTTCAGCCCGAGTGGAGCACATTTTGACTGTTTTTTTAAAAACATCATTGTACATTGAAATTTCTGCTTGCGTATGCTTTAGAAGCAAGAATTAAGAGGACTACATTCATTATTTCGGCTGAAAAATGCTTAGTTTATGATTTATAGTCAACATTAATGAAATGTCCCCAACAGCGTTTTCAGCCCGAGTGGAGCACATTTTGACTGTTTTTTTAAAAACATCATTGTACATTGAAATTTCTGCTTGCGTATGCTTTAGAAGCAAGAATTAAGAGGACTACATTCATTATTTCAGCTGAAAAATGCTTAGTTTTTGATTTATAGTCAAGATTATTGAAATGTCCCCAACAGCGTTTTCAGCCCGAGTGGAGCACATTTTGACTGTTTTTTTTAAAAACATCATTGTACATTGAAATTTCTGCTTGCGTATGCTTTAGAAGCAAGAATTAAGAGGACTACATTCATTATTTCAGCTGAAAAATGCTTAGTTTATGAATTATAGTCAACATTAATGAAATGTTCCAAACAAGCGTTTTCAGCCCGAGTGGAGCACATTATGACCGTTTTTTTAAAAACATCATTGTACATTGAAATTTCTGTTTGCGTATGCTTTAGAAGCAAGAATTAAGAGGACTACATTCATTATTTTAGCTGAAAAATGCTTAGTTTATGATTTATAGTCAACATTAATGTAATGTCCCAAACAAGCGTTTTCAGCCCGAGTGGAGCACATTTTGACTGTTTTTTTAAAAACATCATTGTACATTGAAATTTCTGCTTGCGTATGCTTTAGAAGCAAGAATTAAGAGGACTACATTCATTATTTCGGCTGAAAAATGCTTAGTTTATGATTTATAGTCAACATTAATGAAATGTCCCCAACAGCGTTTTCAGCCCGAGTGGAGCACATTTTGACTGTTTTTTTAAAAACATCATTGTACATTGAAATTTCTGCTTGCGTATGCTTTAGAAGCAAGAATTAAGAGGACTACATTCATTATTTCAGCTGAAAAATGCTTAGTTTTTGATTTATAGTCAACATTAATGAAATGTCCCCAACAGCGTTTTCAGCCCGAGTGGAGCACATTTTGACTGTTTTTTTTAAAAACATCATTGTACATTGAAATTTCTGCTTGCGTATGCTTTAGAAGCAAGAATTAAGAGGACTACATTCATTATTTCAGCTGAAAAATGCTTAGTTTATGAATTATAGTCAACATTAATGAAATGTTCCAAACAAGCGTTTTCAGCCCGAGTGGAGCACATTATGACCGTTTTTTTAAAAACATCATTGTACATTGAAATTTCTGTTTGCGTATGCTTTAGAAGCAAGAATTAAGAGGACTACATTCATTATTTCAGCTGAAAAATGCTTAGTTTATGATTTATAGTCAACATTAATGAAATGTCCCCAACAGCGTTTTCAGCCCGAGTGGAGCACATTTTGACTGTTTTTTTAAAAACATCATTGTACATTGAAATTTCTGCCTGCGTATGCTTTAGAAGCAAGAATTAAGAGGACTACATTCATTATTTCAGCTGAAAAATGCTTAGTTTTTGATTTATAGTCAACATTAATGAAATGTCCCCAACAGCGTTTTCAGCCCGAGTGGAGCACATTTTGACTGTTTTTTTTAAAAACATCATTGTACATTGAAATTTCTGCTTGCATATGCTTTAGAAGCAAGAATTAAGAGGACTACATTCATTATTTCAGCTGAAAAATGCTTAGTTTATGATTTATAGTCAACATTAATGTAATGTCCCAAACAAGCGTTTTCAGCCCGAGTGGAGCACATTTTGACCGTTTTTTTAAAAACATCATTGTACATTGAAATTTCTGCTTGCGTATGCTAAAGAAGCAAGAATTAAGACGACTACATTCATTATTTCAGCTGAGAAATGCTTAGTTTATGATTTATAGTCAACATTAATGTAATGTCCCAAACAAGCGTTTTCAGCCCGAGTGGAGCACATTTTGACTGTTTTTTTAAAAACATCATTGTACATTGAAATTTCTGCTTGCGTATGCTTTAGAAGCAAGAATTAAGAGGACTACATTCATTATTTCAGCTGAAAAATGCTTAGTTTATGATTTATAGTCAACATTAATGTAATGTCCCAAACAAGCGTTTTCAGCCCGAGTGGAGCACATTTTGACTGTTTTTTTAAAAACATCATTGTACATTGAAATTTCTGCTTGCGTATGCTTTAGAAGCAAGAATTAAGAGGACTACATTCATTATTTCGGCTGAAAAATGCTTAGTTTATGATTTATAGTCAACATTAGTGAAATGTCCCAAACAAGCGTTTTCAGCCCGAGTGGAGCACATTTTGACCGTTTTTTTAAAAACATCATTGTACATTGAAATTTCTGTTTGCGTATGCTTTAGAAGCAAGAATTAAGAGGACTACATTCATTATTTCAGCTGAAAAATGCTTAGTTTATGATTTATAGTCAACATTAATGAAATGTCCCCAACAGCGTTTTCAGCCCGAGTGGAGCACATTTTGACTGTTTTTTTAAAAACATCATTGTACATTGAAATTTCTGCTTGCGTATGCTTTAGAAGCAAGAATTAAGAGGACTACATTCATTATTTCAGCTGAAAAATGCTTAGTTTTTGATTTATAGTCAACATTAATGAAATGTCCCCAACAGCGTTTTCAGCCCGAGTGGAGCACATTTTGACTGTTTTTTTTAAAAACATCATTGTACATTGAAATTTCTGCTTGCGTATGCTTTAGAAGCAAGAATTAAGAGGACTACATTCATTATTTCAGCTGAAAAATGCTTAGTTTATGAATTATAGTCAACATTAATGAAATGTTCCAAACAAGCGTTTTCAGCCCGAGTGGAGCACATTTTGACCGTTTTTTTAAAAACATCATTGTACATTGAAATTTCTGTTTGCGTATGCTTTAGAAGCAAGAATTAAGAGGACTACATTCATTATTTCAGCTGAAAAATGCTTAGTTTATGATTTATAGTCAACATTAATGAAATGTCCCCAACAGCGTTTTCAGCCCGAGTGGAGCACATTTTGACTGTTTTTTTAAAAACATCATTGTACATTGAAATTTCTGCTTGCGTATGCTTTAGAAGCAAGAATTAAGAGGACTACATTCATTATTTCAGCTGAAAAATGCTTAGTTTTTGATTTATAGTCAACATTAATGAAATGTCCCCAACAGCGTTTTCAGCCCGAGTGGAGCACATTTTGACTGTTTTTTTTAAAAACATCATTGTACATTGAAATTTCTGCTTGCGTATGCTTTAGAAGCAAGAATTAAGAGGACTACATTCATTATTTCAGCTGAAAAATGCTTAGTTTATGAATTATAGTCAACATTAATGAAATGTTCCAAACAAGCGTTTTCAGCCCGAGTGGAGCACATTTTGACCGTTTTTTTAAAAACATCATTGTACATTGAAATTTCTGTTTGCGTATGCTTTAGAAGCAAGAATTAAGAGGACTACATTCATTATTTCAGCTGAAAAATGCTTAGTTTATGATTTATAGTCAACATTAATGTAATGTCCCAAACAAGCGTTTTCAGCCCGAGTGGAGCACATTTTGACTGTTTTTTTAAAAACATCATTGTACATTGAAATTTCTGCTTGCGTATGCTTTAGAAGCAAGAATTAAGAGGACTACATTCATTATTTCAGCTGAAAAATGCTTAGTTTTTGATTTATAGTCAACATTAATGAAATGTCCCCAACAGCGTTTTCAGCCCGAGTGGAGCACATTTTGACTGTTTTTTTAAAAACATCATTGTACATTGAAATTTCTGCTTGCGTATGCTTTAGAAGCAAGAATTAAGAGGACTACATTCATTATTTCAGCTGAAAAATGCTTAGTTTATGATTTATAGTCAACATTAGTGAAATGTCCCAAACAAGCGTTTTCAGCCCGAGTGGAGCACATTTTGACCGTTTTTTTAAAAACATCATTGTACATTGAAATTTCTGTTTGCGTATGCTTTAGAAGCAAGAATTAAGAGGACTACATTCATTATTTCAGCTGAAAAATGCTTAGTTTATGATTTATAGTCAACATTAATGTAATGTCCCAAACAAGCGTTTTCAGCCCGAGTGGAGCACATTTTGACTGTTTTTTTAAAAACATCATTGTACATGGAAATTTCTGCTTGCGTATGCTTTAGAAGCAGGAATTAAGAGGACTACATTCATTATTTCAGCTGAAAAATGCTTAGTTTATGAATTATAGTCAACATTAATGAAATGTTCCAAACAAGCGTTTTCAGCCCGAGTGGAGCACATTATGACCGTTTTTTTAAAAACATCATTGTACATTGAAATTTCTGTTTGCGTATGCTTTAGAAGCAAGAATTAAGAGGACTACATTCATTATTTTAGCTGAAAAATGCTTAGTTTATGATTTATAGTCAACATTAATGTAATGTCCCAAACAAGCGTTTTCAGCCCGAGTGGAGCACATTTTGACTGTTTTTTTAAAAACATCATTGTACATTGAAATTTCTGCTTGCGTATGCTTTAGAAGCAAGAATTAAGAGGACTACATTCATTATTTCGGCTGAAAAATGCTTAGTTTATGATTTATAGTCAACATTAATGAAATGTCCCCAACAGCGTTTTCAGCCCGAGTGGAGCACATTTTGACTGTTTTTTTAAAAACATCATTGTACATTGAAATTTCTGCTTGCGTATGCTTTAGAAGCAAGAATTAAGAGGACTACATTCATTATTTCAGCTGAAAAATGCTTAGTTTTTGATTTATAGTCAACATTAATGAAATGTCCCCAACAGCGTTTTCAGCCCGAGTGGAGCACATTTTGACTGTTTTTTTTAAAAACATCATTGTACATTGAAATTTCTGCTTGCGTATGCTTTAGAAGCAAGAATTAAGAGGACTACATTCATTATTTCAGCTGAAAAATGCTTAGTTTATGAATTATAGTCAACATTAATGAAATGTTCCAAACAAGCGTTTTCAGCCCGAGTGGAGCACATTATGACCGTTTTTTTAAAAACATCATTGTACATTGAAATTTCTGTTTGCGTATGCTTTAGAAGCAAGAATTAAGAGGACTACATTCATTATTTCAGCTGAAAAATGCTTAGTTTATGATTTATAGTCAACATTAATGAAATGTCCCCAACAGCGTTTTCAGCCCGAGTGGAGCACATTTTGACTGTTTTTTTAAAAACATCATTGTACATTGAAATTTCTGCCTGCGTATGCTTTAGAAGCAAGAATTAAGAGGACTACATTCATTATTTCAGCTGAAAAATGCTTAGTTTTTGATTTATAGTCAACATTAATGAAATGTCCCCAACAGCGTTTTCAGCCCGAGTGGAGCACATTTTGACTGTTTTTTTTAAAAACATCATTGTACATTGAAATTTCTGCTTGCGTATGCTTTAGAAGCAAGAATTAAGAGGACTACATTCATTATTTCAGCTGAAAAATGCTTAGTTTATGAATTATAGTCAACATTAATGAAATGTTCCAAACAAGCGTTTTCAGCCCGAGTGGAGCACATTATGACCGTTTTTTTAAAAACATCATTGTACATTGAAATTTCTGTTTGCGTATGCTTTAGAAGCAAGAATTAAGAGGACTACATTCATTATTTTAGCTGAAAAATGCTTAGTTTATGATTTATAGTCAACATTAATGTAATGTCCCAAACAAGCGTTTTCAGCCCGAGTGGAGCACATTTTGACTGTTTTTTTAAAAACATCATTGTACATTGAAATTTCTGCTTGCGAATGCTTTAGAAGCAAGAATTAAGAGGACTACATTCATTATTTCAGCTGAAAAATGCTTAGTTTATGAATTATAGTCAACATTAATGAAATGTCCCAAACAAGCGTTTTCAGCCCGAGTGGAGCACATTTTGACCGTTTTTTTAAAAACATCATTGTACATTGAAATTTCTGCTTGCGTATGCTTTAGAAGCAAGAATTAAGAGGACTACATTCATTATTTCAGCTGAAAAATGCTTAGTTTTTGATTTATAGTCAAGATTAATGAAATGTCCCCAACAGCGTTTTCAGCCCGAGTGGAGCACATTTTGACTGTTTTTTTTAAAAACATCATTGTACATTGAAATTTCTGCTTGCGTATGCTTTAGAAGCAAGAATTAAGAGGACTACATTCATTATTTCAGCTGAAAAATGCTTAGTTTATGAATTATAGTCAACATTAATGAAATGTTCCAAACAAGCGTTTTCAGCCCGAGTGGAGCACATTATGACCGTTTTTTTAAAAACATCATTGTACATTGAAATTTCTGTTTGCGTATGCTTTAGAAGCAAGAATTAAGAGGACTACATTCATTATTTTAGCTGAAAAATGCTTAGTTTATGATTTATAGTCAACATTAATGTAATGTCCCAAACAAGCGTTTTCAGCCCGAGTGGAGCACATTTTGACTGTTTTTTTAAAAACATCATTGTACATTGAAATTTCTGCTTGCGTATGCTTTAGAAGCAAGAATTAAGAGGACTACATTCATTATTTCGGCTGAAAAATGCTTAGTTTATGATTTATAGTCAACATTAATGAAATGTCCCCAACAGCGTTTTCAGCCCGAGTGGAGCACATTATGACCGTTTTTTTAAAAACATCATTGTACATTGAAATTTCTGCTTGCGTATGCTTTAGAAGCAAGAATTAAGAGGACTACATTCATTATTTCAGCTGAAAAATGCTTAGTTTTTGATTTATAGTCAACATTAATGAAATGTCCCCAACAGCGTTTTCAGCCCGAGTGGAGCACATTTTGACTGTTTTTTTTAAAAACATCATTGTACATTGAAATTTCTGCTTGCGTATGCTTTAGAAGCAAGAATTAAGAGGACTACATTCATTATTTCAGCTGAAAAATGCTTAGTTTTTGATTTATAGTCAACATTAATGAAATGTCCCCAACAGCGTTTTCAGCCCGAGTGGAGCACATTTTGACTGTTTTTTTTAAAAACATCATTGTACATTGAAATTTCTGCTTGCGTATGCTTTAGAAGCAAGAATTAAGAGGACTACATTCATTATTTCAGCTGAAAAATGCTTAGTTTATGAATTATAGTCAACATTAATGAAATGTTCCAAACAAGCGTTTTCAGCCCGAGTGGAGCACATTATGACCGTTTTTTTAAAAACATCATTGTACATTGAAATTTCTGTTTGCGTATGCTTTAGAAGCAAGAATTAAGAGGACTACATTCATTATTTTAGCTGAAAAATGCTTAGTTTATGATTTATAGTCAACATTAATGTAATGTCCCAAACAAGCGTTTTCAGCCCGAGTGGAGCACATTTTGACTGTTTTTTTAAAAACATCATTGTACATTGAAATTTCTGCTTGCGAATGCTTTAGAAGCAAGAATTAAGAGGACTACATTCATTATTTCAGCTGAAAAATGCTTAGTTTATGAATTATAGTCAACATTAATGAAATGTCCCAAACAAGCGTTTTCAGCCCGAGTGGAGCACATTTTGACCGTTTTTTTAAAAACATCATTGTACATTGAAATTTCTGCTTGCGTATGCTTTAGAAGCAAGAATTAAGAGGACTACATTCATTATTTCAGCTGAAAAATGCTTAGTTTTTGATTTATAGTCAAGATTAATGAAATGTCCCCAACAGCGTTTTCAGCCCGAGTGGAGCACATTTTGACTGTTTTTTTTAAAAACATCATTGTACATTGAAATTTCTGCTTGCGTATGCTTTAGAAGCAAGAATTAAGAGGACTACATTCATTATTTCAGCTGAAAAATGCTTAGTTTATGAATTATAGTCAACATTAATGAAATGTTCCAAACAAGCGTTTTCAGCCCGAGTGGAGCACATTATGACCGTTTTTTTAAAAACATCATTGTACATTGAAATTTCTGTTTGCGTATGCTTTAGAAGCAAGAATTAAGAGGACTACATTCATTATTTTAGCTGAAAAATGCTTAGTTTATGATTTATAGTCAACATTAATGTAATGTCCCAAACAAGCGTTTTCAGCCCGAGTGGAGCACATTTTGACTGTTTTTTTAAAAACATCATTGTACATTGAAATTTCTGCTTGCGTATGCTTTAGAAGCAAGAATTAAGAGGACTACATTCATTATTTCGGCTGAAAAATGCTTAGTTTATGATTTATAGTCAACATTAATGAAATGTCCCCAACAGCGTTTTCAGCCCGAGTGGAGCACATTTTGACTGTTTTTTTAAAAACATCATTGTACATTGAAATTTCTGCTTGCGTATGCTTTAGAAGCAAGAATTAAAAGGACTACATTCATTATTTCAGCTAAAAAATGCTTAGTTTTTGATTTATAGTCAACATTAATGAAATGTCCCCAACAGCGTTTTCAGCCCGAGTGGAGCACATTTTGACTGTTTTTTTTAAAAACATCATTGTACATTGAAATTTCTGCTTGCGTATGCTTTAGAAGCAAGAATTAAGAGGACTACATTCATTATTTCAGCTGAAAAATGCTTAGTTTATGAATTATAGTCAACATTAATGAAATGTTCCAAACAAGCGTTTTCAGCCCGAGTGGAGCACATTATGACCGTTTTTTTAAAAACATCATTGTACATTGAAATTTCTGTTTGCGTATGCTTTAGAAGCAAGAATTAAGAGGACTACATTCATTATTTCAGCTGAAAAATGCTTAGTTTATGATTTATAGTCAACATTAATGAAATGTCCCCAACAGCGTTTTCAGCCCGAGTGGAGCACATTTTGACTGTTTTTTTAAAAACATCATTGTACATTGAAATTTCTGCTTGCGTATGCTTTAGAAGCAAGAATTAAGAGGACTACATTCATTATTTCAGCTGAAAAATGCTTAGTTTATGATTTATAGTCAACATTAGTGAAATGTCCCAAACAAGCGTTTTCAGCCCGAGTGGAGCACATTTTGACTGTTTTTTTAAAAACATCATTGTACATTGAAATTTCTGCTTGCGTATGCTTTAGAAGCAAGAATTAAGAGGACTACATTCATTATTTCAGCTGAAAAATGCTTAGTTTATGATTTATAGTCAACATTAGTGAAATGTCCCCAACAGCGTTTTCAGCCCGAGTGGAGCACATTTTGACTGTTTTTTTAAAAACATCATTGTACATTGAAATTTCTGCCTGCGTATGCTTTAGAAGCAAGAATTAAGAGGACTACATTCATTATTTCAGCTGAAAAATGCTTAGTTTTTGATTTATAGTCAACATTAATGAAATGTCCCCAACAGCGTTTTCAGCCCGAGTGGAGCACATTTTGACTGTTTTTTTTAAAAACATCATTGTACATTGAAATTTCTGCTTGCATATGCTTTAGAAGCAAGAATTAAGAGGACTACATTCATTATTTCAGCTGAAAAATGCTTAGTTTATGATTTATAGTCAACATTAATGTAATGTCCCAAACAAGCGTTTTCAGCCCGAGTGGAGCACATTTTGACCGTTTTTTTAAAAACATCATTGTACATTGAAATTTCTGCTTGCGTATGCTAAAGAAGCAAGAATTAAGACGACTACATTCATTATTTCAGCTGAGAAATGCTTAGTTTATGATTTATAGTCAACATTAATGTAATGTCCCAAACAAGCGTTTTCAGCCCGAGTGGAGCACATTTTGACTGTTTTTTTAAAAACATCATTGTACATTGAAATTTCTGCTTGCGTATGCTTTAGAAGCAAGAATTAAGAGGACTACATTCATTATTTCAGCTGAAAAATGCTTAGTTTATGATTTATAGTCAACATTAATGAAATGTCCCCAACAGCGTTTTCAGCCCGAGTGGAGCACATTTTGACTGTTTTTTTAAAAACATCATTGTACATTGAAATTTCTGCTTGCGTATGCTTTAGAAGCAAGAATTAAGAGGACTACATTCATTATTTCAGCTGAAAAATGCTTAGTTTATGATTTATAGTCAACATTAGTGAAATGTCCCAAACAAGCGTTTTCAGCCCGAGTGGAGCACATTTTGACCGTTTTTTTAAAAACATCATTGTACATTGAAATTTCTGTTTGCGTATGCTTTAGAAGCAAGAATTAAGAGGACTACATTCATTATTTCAGCTGAAAAATGCTTAGTTTATGATTTATAGTCAACATTAATGTAATGTCCCAAACAGCGTTTTCAGCCCGAGTGGAGCACATTTTGACTGTTTTTTTAAAAACATCATTGTACATTGAAATTTCTGCTTGCGTATGCTTTAGAAGCAAGAATTAAGAGGACTACATTCATTATTTCAGCTGAAAAATGCTTAGTTTATGATTTATAGTCAACATTAGTGAAATGTCCCAAACAAGCGTTTTCAGCCCGAGTGGAGCACATTTTGACTGTTTTTTTAAAAACATCATTGTACATTGAAATTTCTGTTTGCGTATGCTTTAGAAGCAAGAATTAAGAGGACTACATTCATTATTTCAGCTGAAAAATGCTTAGTTTATGATTTATAGTCAACATTAATGAAATGTCCCCAACAGCGTTTTCAGCCCGAGTGGAGCACATTTTGACTGTTTTTTTTAAAAACATCATTGTACATTGAAATTTCTGCTTGCGTATGCTTTAGAAGCAAGAATTAAGAGGACTACATTCATTATTTCAGCTGAAAAATGCTTAGTTTATGATTTATAGTCAACATTAATGTAATGTCCCAAACAAGCGTTTTCAGCCCGAGTGGAGCACATTTTGACTGTTTTTTTAAAAACATCATTGTACATTGAAATTTCTGCTTGCGAATGCTTTAGAAGCAAGAATTAAGAGGACTACATTCATTATTTCAGCTGAAAAATGCTTAGTTTATGAATTATAGTCAACATTAATGAAATGTCCCAAACAAGCGTTTTCAGCCCGAGTGGAGCACATTTTGACCGTTTTTTTAAAAACATCATTGTACATTGAAATTTCTGCTTGCGTATGCTTTAGAAGCAAGAATTAAGAGGACTACATTCATTATTTCAGCTGAAAAATGCTTAGTTTATGATTTATAGTCAACATTAATGTAATGTCCCAAACAAGCGTTTTCAGCCCGAGTGGAGCACATTTTGACTGTTTTTTTAAAAACATCATTGTACATTGAAATTTCTGCTTGCGAATGCTTTAGAAGCAAGAATTAAGAGGACTACATTCATTATTTCAGCTGAAAAATGCTTAGTTTATGAATTATAGTCAACATTAATGTAATGTCCCAAACAAGCGTTTTCAGCCCGAGTGGAGCACATTTTGACTGTTTTTTTAAAAACATCATTGTACATTGAAATTTCTGCTTGCATATGCTTTAGAAGCAAGAATTAAGAGGACTACATTCATTATTTCAGCTGAAAAATGCTTAGTTTATGATTTATAGTCAACATTAATGTAATGTCCCAAACAAGCGTTTTCAGCCCGAGTGGAGCACATTTTGACCGTTTTTTTAAAAACATCATTGTACATTGAAATTTCTGTTTGCGTATGCTTTAGAAGCAAGAATTAAGAGGACTACATTCATTATTTCAGCTGAAAAATGCTTAGTTTATGATTTATAGTCAACATTAATGTAATGTCCCAAACAAGCGTTTTCAGCCCGAGTGGAGCACATTTTGACTGTTTTTTTAAAAACATCATTGTACATTGAAATTTCTGCTTGCGTATGCTTTAGAAGCAAGAATTAAGAGGACTACATTCATTATTTCAGCTGAAAAATGCTTAGTTTATGATTTATAGTCAACATTAATGAAATGTCCCCAACAGCGTTTTCAGCCCGAGTGGAGCACATTTTGACTGTTTTTTTTAAAAACATCATTGTACATTGAAATTTCTGCTTGCGTATGCTTTAGAAGCAAGAATTAAGAGGACTACATTCATTATTTCAGCTGAAAAATGCTTAGTTTATGAATTATAGTCAACATTAATGAAATGTTCCAAACAAGCGTTTTCAGCCCGAGTGGAGCACATTATGACCGTTTTTTTAAAAACATCATTGTACATTGAAATTTCTGTTTGCGTATGCTTTAGAAGCAAGAATTAAGAGGACTACATTCATTATTTCAGCTGAAAAATGCTTAGTTTATGATTTATAGTCAACATTAATGAAATGTCCCCAACAGCGTTTTCAGCCCGAGTGGAGCACATTTTGACTGTTTTTTTAAAAACATCATTGTACATTGAAATTTCTGCCTGCGTATGCTTTAGAAGCAAGAATTAAGAGGACTACATTCATTATTTCAGCTGAAAAATGCTTAGTTTTTGATTTATAGTCAACATTAATGAAATGTCCCCAACAGCGTTTTCAGCCCGAGTGGAGCACATTTTGACTGTTTTTTTTAAAAACATCATTGTACATTGAAATTTCTGCTTGCATATGCTTTAGAAGCAAGAATTAAGAGGACTACATTCATTATTTCAGCTGAAAAATGCTTAGTTTATGATTTATAGTCAACATTAATGTAATGTCCCAAACAAGCGTTTTCAGCCCGAGTGGAGCACATTTTGACCAATTTTTTAAAAACATCATTGTACATTGAAATTTCTGCTTGCGTATGCTAAAGAAGCAAGAATTAAGACGACTACATTCATTATTTCAGCTGAGAAATGCTTAGTTTATGATTTATAGTCAACATTAATGTAATGTCCCAAACAAGCGTTTTCAGCCCGAGTGGAGCACATTTTGACTGTTTTTTTAAAAACATCATTGTACATTGAAATTTCTGCTTGCGTATGCTTTAGAAGCAAGAATTAAGAGGACTACATTCATTATTTCAGCTGAAAAATGCTTAGTTTATGATTTATAGTCAACATTAATGTAATGTCCCAAACAAGCGTTTTCAGCCCGAGTGGAGCACATTTTGACTGTTTTTTTAAAAACATCATTGTACATTGAAATTTCTGCTTGCGTATGCTTTAGAAGCAAGAATTAAGAGGACTACATTCATTATTTCGGCTGAAAAATGCTTAGTTTATGATTTATAGTCAACATTAGTGAAATGTCCCAAACAAGCGTTTTCAGCCCGAGTGGAGCACATTTTGACCGTTTTTTTAAAAACATCATTGTACATTGAAATTTCTGTTTGCGTATGCTTTAGAAGCAAGAATTAAGAGGACTACATTCATTATTTCAGCTGAAAAATGCTTAGTTTATGATTTATAGTCAACATTAATGAAATGTCCCCAACAGCGTTTTCAGCCCGAGTGGAGCACATTTTGACTGTTTTTTTAAAAACATCATTGTACATTGAAATTTCTGCTTGCGTATGCTTTAGAAGCAAGAATTAAGAGGACTACATTCATTATTTCAGCTGAAAAATGCTTAGTTTTTGATTTATAGTCAACATTAATGAAATGTCCCCAACAGCGTTTTCAGCCCGAGTGGAGCACATTTTGACTGTTTTTTTTAAAAACATCATTGTACATTGAAATTTCTGCTTGCGTATGCTTTAGAAGCAAGAATTAAGAGGACTACATTCATTATTTCAGCTGAAAAATGCTTAGTTTATGAATTATAGTCAACATTAATGAAATGTTCCAAACAAGCGTTTTCAGCCCGAGTGGAGCACATTTTGACCGTTTTTTTAAAAACATCATTGTACATTGAAATTTCTGTTTGCGTATGCTTTAGAAGCAAGAATTAAGAGGACTACATTCATTATTTCAGCTGAAAAATGCTTAGTTTATGATTTATAGTCAACATTAATGAAATGTCCCCAACAGCGTTTTCAGCCCGAGTGGAGCACATTTTGACTGTTTTTTTAAAAACATCATTGTACATTGAAATTTCTGCTTGCGTATGCTTTAGAAGCAAGAATTAAGAGGACTACATTCATTATTTCAGCTGAAAAATGCTTAGTTTTTGATTTATAGTCAACATTAATGAAATGTCCCCAACAGCGTTTTCAGCCCGAGTGGAGCACATTTTGACTGTTTTTTTTAAAAACATCATTGTACATTGAAATTTCTGCTTGCGTATGCTTTAGAAGCAAGAATTAAGAGGACTACATTCATTATTTCAGCTGAAAAATGCTTAGTTTATGAATTATAGTCAACATTAATGAAATGTTCCAAACAAGCGTTTTCAGCCCGAGTGGAGCACATTTTGACCGTTTTTTTAAAAACATCATTGTACATTGAAATTTCTGTTTGCGTATGCTTTAGAAGCAAGAATTAAGAGGACTACATTCATTATTTCAGCTGAAAAATGCTTAGTTTATGATTTATAGTCAACATTAATGTAATGTCCCAAACAAGCGTTTTCAGCCCGAGTGGAGCACATTTTGACTGTTTTTTTAAAAACATCATTGTACATTGAAATTTCTGCTTGCGTATGCTTTAGAAGCAAGAATTAAGAGGACTACATTCATTATTTCAGCTGAAAAATGCTTAGTTTTTGATTTATAGTCAACATTAATGAAATGTCCCCAACAGCGTTTTCAGCCCGAGTGGAGCACATTTTGACTGTTTTTTTAAAAACATCATTGTACATTGAAATTTCTGCTTGCGTATGCTTTAGAAGCAAGAATTAAGAGGACTACATTCATTATTTCAGCTGAAAAATGCTTAGTTTATGATTTATAGTCAACATTAGTGAAATGTCCCAAACAAGCGTTTTCAGCCCGAGTGGAGCACATTTTGACCGTTTTTTTAAAAACATCATTGTACATTGAAATTTCTGTTTGCGTATGCTTTAGAAGCAAGAATTAAGAGGACTACATTCATTATTTCAGCTGAAAAATGCTTAGTTTATGATTTATAGTCAACATTAATGTAATGTCCCAAACAAGCGTTTTCAGCCCGAGTGGAGCACATTTTGACTGTTTTTTTAAAAACATCATTGTACATGGAAATTTCTGCTTGCGTATGCTTTAGAAGCAGGAATTAAGAGGACTACATTCATTATTTCAGCTGAAAAATGCTTAGTTTATGAATTATAGTCAACATTAATGAAATGTTCCAAACAAGCGTTTTCAGCCCGAGTGGAGCACATTATGACCGTTTTTTTAAAAACATCATTGTACATTGAAATTTCTGTTTGCGTATGCTTTAGAAGCAAGAATTAAGAGGACTACATTCATTATTTTAGCTGAAAAATGCTTAGTTTATGATTTATAGTCAACATTAATGTAATGTCCCAAACAAGCGTTTTCAGCCCGAGTGGAGCACATTTTGACTGTTTTTTTAAAAACATCATTGTACATTGAAATTTCTGCTTGCGTATGCTTTAGAAGCAAGAATTAAGAGGACTACATTCATTATTTCGGCTGAAAAATGCTTAGTTTATGATTTATAGTCAACATTAATGAAATGTCCCCAACAGCGTTTTCAGCCCGAGTGGAGCACATTTTGACTGTTTTTTTAAAAACATCATTGTACATTGAAATTTCTGCTTGCGTATGCTTTAGAAGCAAGAATTAAGAGGACTACATTCATTATTTCAGCTGAAAAATGCTTAGTTTTTGATTTATAGTCAACATTAATGAAATGTCCCCAACAGCGTTTTCAGCCCGAGTGGAGCACATTTTGACTGTTTTTTTTAAAAACATCATTGTACATTGAAATTTCTGCTTGCGTATGCTTTAGAAGCAAGAATTAAGAGGACTACATTCATTATTTCAGCTGAAAAATGCTTAGTTTATGAATTATAGTCAACATTAATGAAATGTTCCAAACAAGCGTTTTCAGCCCGAGTGGAGCACATTATGACCGTTTTTTTAAAAACATCATTGTACATTGAAATTTCTGTTTGCGTATGCTTTAGAAGCAAGAATTAAGAGGACTACATTCATTATTTCAGCTGAAAAATGCTTAGTTTATGATTTATAGTCAACATTAATGAAATGTCCCCAACAGCGTTTTCAGCCCGAGTGGAGCACATTTTGACTGTTTTTTTAAAAACATCATTGTACATTGAAATTTCTGCCTGCGTATGCTTTAGAAGCAAGAATTAAGAGGACTACATTCATTATTTCAGCTGAAAAATGCTTAGTTTTTGATTTATAGTCAACATTAATGAAATGTCCCCAACAGCGTTTTCAGCCCGAGTGGAGCACATTTTGACTGTTTTTTTTAAAAACATCATTGTACATTGAAATTTCTGCTTGCGTATGCTTTAGAAGCAAGAATTAAGAGGACTACATTCATTATTTCAGCTGAAAAATGCTTAGTTTATGAATTATAGTCAACATTAATGAAATGTTCCAAACAAGCGTTTTCAGCCCGAGTGGAGCACATTATGACCGTTTTTTTAAAAACATCATTGTACATTGAAATTTCTGTTTGCGTATGCTTTAGAAGCAAGAATTAAGAGGACTACATTCATTATTTTAGCTGAAAAATGCTTAGTTTATGATTTATAGTCAACATTAATGTAATGTCCCAAACAAGCGTTTTCAGCCCGAGTGGAGCACATTTTGACTGTTTTTTTAAAAACATCATTGTACATTGAAATTTCTGCTTGCGAATGCTTTAGAAGCAAGAATTAAGAGGACTACATTCATTATTTCAGCTGAAAAATGCTTAGTTTATGAATTATAGTCAACATTAATGAAATGTCCCAAACAAGCGTTTTCAGCCCGAGTGGAGCACATTTTGACCGTTTTTTTAAAAACATCATTGTACATTGAAATTTCTGCTTGCGTATGCTTTAGAAGCAAGAATTAAGAGGACTACATTCATTATTTCAGCTGAAAAATGCTTAGTTTTTGATTTATAGTCAAGATTAATGAAATGTCCCCAACAGCGTTTTCAGCCCGAGTGGAGCACATTTTGACTGTTTTTTTTAAAAACATCATTGTACATTGAAATTTCTGCTTGCGTATGCTTTAGAAGCAAGAATTAAGAGGACTACATTCATTATTTCAGCTGAAAAATGCTTAGTTTATGAATTATAGTCAACATTAATGAAATGTTCCAAACAAGCGTTTTCAGCCCGAGTGGAGCACATTATGACCGTTTTTTTAAAAACATCATTGTACATTGAAATTTCTGTTTGCGTATGCTTTAGAAGCAAGAATTAAGAGGACTACATTCATTATTTTAGCTGAAAAATGCTTAGTTTATGATTTATAGTCAACATTAATGTAATGTCCCAAACAAGCGTTTTCAGCCCGAGTGGAGCACATTTTGACTGTTTTTTTAAAAACATCATTGTACATTGAAATTTCTGCTTGCGTATGCTTTAGAAGCAAGAATTAAGAGGACTACATTCATTATTTCGGCTGAAAAATGCTTAGTTTATGATTTATAGTCAACATTAATGAAATGTCCCCAACAGCGTTTTCAGCCCGAGTGGAGCACATTATGACCGTTTTTTTAAAAACATCATTGTACATTGAAATTTCTGCTTGCGTATGCTTTAGAAGCAAGAATTAAGAGGACTACATTCATTATTTCAGCTGAAAAATGCTTAGTTTTTGATTTATAGTCAACATTAATGAAATGTCCCCAACAGCGTTTTCAGCCCGAGTGGAGCACATTTTGACTGTTTTTTTTAAAAACATCATTGTACATTGAAATTTCTGCTTGCGTATGCTTTAGAAGCAAGAATTAAGAGGACTACATTCATTATTTCAGCTGAAAAATGCTTAGTTTTTGATTTATAGTCAACATTAATGAAATGTCCCCAACAGCGTTTTCAGCCCGAGTGGAGCACATTTTGACTGTTTTTTTTAAAAACATCATTGTACATTGAAATTTCTGCTTGCGTATGCTTTAGAAGCAAGAATTAAGAGGACTACATTCATTATTTCAGCTGAAAAATGCTTAGTTTATGAATTATAGTCAACATTAATGAAATGTTCCAAACAAGCGTTTTCAGCCCGAGTGGAGCACATTATGACCGTTTTTTTAAAAACATCATTGTACATTGAAATTTCTGTTTGCGTATGCTTTAGAAGCAAGAATTAAGAGGACTACATTCATTATTTTAGCTGAAAAATGCTTAGTTTATGATTTATAGTCAACATTAATGTAATGTCCCAAACAAGCGTTTTCAGCCCGAGTGGAGCACATTTTGACTGTTTTTTTAAAAACATCATTGTACATTGAAATTTCTGCTTGCGAATGCTTTAGAAGCAAGAATTAAGAGGACTACATTCATTATTTCAGCTGAAAAATGCTTAGTTTATGAATTATAGTCAACATTAATGAAATGTCCCAAACAAGCGTTTTCAGCCCGAGTGGAGCACATTTTGACCGTTTTTTTAAAAACATCATTGTACATTGAAATTTCTGCTTGCGTATGCTTTAGAAGCAAGAATTAAGAGGACTACATTCATTATTTCAGCTGAAAAATGCTTAGTTTTTGATTTATAGTCAAGATTAATGAAATGTCCCCAACAGCGTTTTCAGCCCGAGTGGAGCACATTTTGACTGTTTTTTTTAAAAACATCATTGTACATTGAAATTTCTGCTTGCGTATGCTTTAGAAGCAAGAATTAAGAGGACTACATTCATTATTTCAGCTGAAAAATGCTTAGTTTATGAATTATAGTCAACATTAATGAAATGTTCCAAACAAGCGTTTTCAGCCCGAGTGGAGCACATTATGACCGTTTTTTTAAAAACATCATTGTACATTGAAATTTCTGTTTGCGTATGCTTTAGAAGCAAGAATTAAGAGGACTACATTCATTATTTTAGCTGAAAAATGCTTAGTTTATGATTTATAGTCAACATTAATGTAATGTCCCAAACAAGCGTTTTCAGCCCGAGTGGAGCACATTTTGACTGTTTTTTTAAAAACATCATTGTACATTGAAATTTCTGCTTGCGTATGCTTTAGAAGCAAGAATTAAGAGGACTACATTCATTATTTCGGCTGAAAAATGCTTAGTTTATGATTTATAGTCAACATTAGTGAAATGTCCCCAACAGCGTTTTCAGCCCGAGTGGAGCACATTTTGACTGTTTTTTTAAAAACATCATTGTACATTGAAATTTCTGCTTGCGTATGCTTTAGAAGCAAGAATTAAAAGGACTACATTCATTATTTCAGCTAAAAAATGCTTAGTTTTTGATTTATAGTCAACATTAATGAAATGTCCCCAACAGCGTTTTCAGCCCGAGTGGAGCACATTTTGACTGTTTTTTTTAAAAACATCATTGTACATTGAAATTTCTGCTTGCGTATGCTTTAGAAGCAAGAATTAAGAGGACTACATTCATTATTTCAGCTGAAAAATGCTTAGTTTATGAATTATAGTCAACATTAATGAAATGTTCCAAACAAGCGTTTTCAGCCCGAGTGGAGCACATTATGACCGTTTTTTTAAAAACATCATTGTACATTGAAATTTCTGTTTGCGTATGCTTTAGAAGCAAGAATTAAGAGGACTACATTCATTATTTCAGCTGAAAAATGCTTAGTTTATGATTTATAGTCAACATTAATGAAATGTCCCCAACAGCGTTTTCAGCCCGAGTGGAGCACATTTTGACTGTTTTTTTAAAAACATCATTGTACATTGAAATTTCTGCTTGCGTATGCTTTAGAAGCAAGAATTAAGAGGACTACATTCATTATTTCAGCTGAAAAATGCTTAGTTTATGATTTATAGTCAACATTAGTGAAATGTCCCAAACAAGCGTTTTCAGCCCGAGTGGAGCACATTTTGACTGTTTTTTTAAAAACATCATTGTACATTGAAATTTCTGCTTGCGTATGCTTTAGAAGCAAGAATTAAGAGGACTACATTCATTATTTCAGCTGAAAAATGCTTAGTTTATGATTTATAGTCAACATTAGTGAAATGTCCCCAACAGCGTTTTCAGCCCGAGTGGAGCACATTTTGACTGTTTTTTTAAAAACATCATTGTACATTGAAATTTCTGCCTGCGTATGCTTTAGAAGCAAGAATTAAGAGGACTACATTCATTATTTCAGCTGAAAAATGCTTAGTTTTTGATTTATAGTCAACATTAATGAAATGTCCCCAACAGCGTTTTCAGCCCGAGTGGAGCACATTTTGACTGTTTTTTTTAAAAACATCATTGTACATTGAAATTTCTGCTTGCATATGCTTTAGAAGCAAGAATTAAGAGGACTACATTCATTATTTCAGCTGAAAAATGCTTAGTTTATGATTTATAGTCAACATTAATGTAATGTCCCAAACAAGCGTTTTCAGCCCGAGTGGAGCACATTTTGACCGTTTTTTTAAAAACATCATTGTACATTGAAATTTCTGCTTGCGTATGCTAAAGAAGCAAGAATTAAGACGACTACATTCATTATTTCAGCTGAGAAATGCTTAGTTTATGATTTATAGTCAACATTAATGTAATGTCCCAAACAAGCGTTTTCAGCCCGAGTGGAGCACATTTTGACTGTTTTTTTAAAAACATCATTGTACATTGAAATTTCTGCTTGCGTATGCTTTAGAAGCAAGAATTAAGAGGACTACATTCATTATTTCAGCTGAAAAATGCTTAGTTTATGATTTATAGTCAACATTAATGAAATGTCCCCAACAGCGTTTTCAGCCCGAGTGGAGCACATTTTGACTGTTTTTTTAAAAACATCATTGTACATTGAAATTTCTGCTTGCGTATGCTTTAGAAGCAAGAATTAAGAGGACTACATTCATTATTTCAGCTGAAAAATGCTTAGTTTATGATTTATAGTCAACATTAGTGAAATGTCCCAAACAAGCGTTTTCAGCCCGAGTGGAGCACATTTTGACCGTTTTTTTAAAAACATCATTGTACATTGAAATTTCTGTTTGCGTATGCTTTAGAAGCAAGAATTAAGAGGACTACATTCATTATTTCAGCTGAAAAATGCTTAGTTTATGATTTATAGTCAACATTAATGTAATGTCCCAAACAAGCGTTTTCAGCCCGAGTGGAGCACATTTTGACTGTTTTTTTAAAAACATCATTGTACATTGAAATTTCTGCTTGCGTATGCTTTAGAAGCAAGAATTAAGAGGACTACATTCATTATTTCAGCTGAAAAATGCTTAGTTTATGATTTATAGTCAACATTAGTGAAATGTCCCAAACAAGCGTTTTCAGCCCGAGTGGAGCACATTTTGACTGTTTTTTTAAAAACATCATTGTACATTGAAATTTCTGTTTGCGTATGCTTTAGAAGCAAGAATTAAGAGGACTACATTCATTATTTCAGCTGAAAAATGCTTAGTTTATGATTTATAGTCAACATTAATGAAATGTCCCCAACAGCGTTTTCAGCCCGAGTGGAGCACATTTTGACTGTTTTTTTTAAAAACATCATTGTACATTGAAATTTCTGCTTGCGTATGCTTTAGAAGCAAGAATTAAGAGGACTACATTCATTATTTCAGCTGAAAAATGCTTAGTTTATGATTTATAGTCAACATTAATGTAATGTCCCAAACAAGCGTTTTCAGCCCGAGTGGAGCACATTTTGACTGTTTTTTTAAAAACATCATTGTACATTGAAATTTCTGCTTGCGAATGCTTTAGAAGCAAGAATTAAGAGGACTACATTCATTATTTCAGCTGAAAAATGCTTAGTTTATGAATTATAGTCAACATTAATGAAATGTCCCAAACAAGCGTTTTCAGCCCGAGTGGAGCACATTTTGACCGTTTTTTTAAAAACATCATTGTACATTGAAATTTCTGCTTGCGTATGCTTTAGAAGCAAGAATTAAGAGGACTACATTCATTATTTCAGCTGAAAAATGCTTAGTTTATGATTTATAGTCAACATTAATGTAATGTCCCAAACAAGCGTTTTCAGCCCGAGTGGAGCACATTTTGACTGTTTTTTTAAAAACATCATTGTACATTGAAATTTCTGCTTGCGAATGCTTTAGAAGCAAGAATTAAGAGGACTACATTCATTATTTCAGCTGAAAAATGCTTAGTTTATGAATTATAGTCAACATTAATGTAATGTCCCAAACAAGCGTTTTCAGCCCGAGTGGAGCACATTTTGACTGTTTTTTTAAAAACATCATTGTACATTGAAATTTCTGCTTGCATATGCTTTAGAAGCAAGAATTAAGAGGACTACATTCATTATTTCAGCTGAAAAATGCTTAGTTTATGATTTATAGTCAACATTAATGTAATGTCCCAAACAAGCGTTTTCAGCCCGAGTGGAGCACATTTTGACCGTTTTTTTAAAAACATCATTGTACATTGAAATTTCTGTTTGCGTATGCTTTAGAAGCAAGAATTAAGAGGACTACATTCATTATTTCAGCTGAAAAATGCTTAGTTTATGATTTATAGTCAACATTAATGTAATGTCCCAAACAAGCGTTTTCAGCCCGAGTGGAGCACATTTTGACTGTTTTTTTAAAAACATCATTGTACATTGAAATTTCTGCTTGCGTATGCTTTAGAAGCAAGAATTAAGAGGACTACATTCATTATTTCAGCTGAAAAATGCTTAGTTTATGAATTATAGTCAACATTAATGAAATGTTCCAAACAAGCGTTTTCAGCCCGAGTGGAGCACATTATGACCGTTTTTTTAAAAACATCATTGTACATTGAAATTTCTGTTTGCGTATGCTTTAGAAGCAAGAATTAAGAGGACTACATTCATTATTTTAGCTGAAAAATGCTTAGTTTATGATTTATAGTCAACATTAATGTAATGTCCCAAACAAGCGTTTTCAGCCCGAGTGGAGCACATTTTGACTGTTTTTTTAAAAACATCATTGTACATTGAAATTTCTGCTTGCGTATGCTTTAGAAGCAAGAATTAAGAGGACTACATTCATTATTTCGGCTGAAAAATGCTTAGTTTATGATTTATAGTCAACATTAATGAAATGTCCCCAACAGCGTTTTCAGCCCGAGTGGAGCACATTTTGACTGTTTTTTTAAAAACATCATTGTACATTGAAATTTCTGCTTGCGTATGCTTTAGAAGCAAGAATTAAGAGGACTACATTCATTATTTCAGCTGAAAAATGCTTAGTTTTTGATTTATAGTCAACATTAATGAAATGTCCCCAACAGCGTTTTCAGCCCGAGTGGAGCACATTTTGACTGTTTTTTTTAAAAACATCATTGTACATTGAAATTTCTGCTTGCGTATGCTTTAGAAGCAAGAATTAAGAGGACTACATTCATTATTTCAGCTGAAAAATGCTTAGTTTATGAATTATAGTCAACATTAATGAAATGTTCCAAACAAGCGTTTTCAGCCCGAGTGGAGCACATTATGACCGTTTTTTTAAAAACATCATTGTACATTGAAATTTCTGTTTGCGTATGCTTTAGAAGCAAGAATTAAGAGGACTACATTCATTATTTCAGCTGAAAAATGCTTAGTTTATGATTTATAGTCAACATTAATGAAATGTCCCCAACAGCGTTTTCAGCCCGAGTGGAGCACATTTTGACTGTTTTTTTAAAAACATCATTGTACATTGAAATTTCTGCCTGCGTATGCTTTAGAAGCAAGAATTAAGAGGACTACATTCATTATTTCAGCTGAAAAATGCTTAGTTTTTGATTTATAGTCAACATTAATGAAATGTCCCCAACAGCGTTTTCAGCCCGAGTGGAGCACATTTTGACTGTTTTTTTTAAAAACATCATTGTACATTGAAATTTCTGCTTGCATATGCTTTAGAAGCAAGAATTAAGAGGACTACATTCATTATTTCAGCTGAAAAATGCTTAGTTTATGATTTATAGTCAACATTAATGTAATGTCCCAAACAAGCGTTTTCAGCCCGAGTGGAGCACATTTTGACCGTTTTTTTAAAAACATCATTGTACATTGAAATTTCTGCTTGCGTATGCTAAAGAAGCAAGAATTAAGACGACTACATTCATTATTTCAGCTGAGAAATGCTTAGTTTATGATTTATAGTCAACATTAATGTAATGTCCCAAACAAGCGTTTTCAGCCCGAGTGGAGCACATTTTGACTGTTTTTTTAAAAACATCATTGTACATTGAAATTTCTGCTTGCGTATGCTTTAGAAGCAAGAATTAAGAGGACTACATTCATTATTTCAGCTGAAAAATGCTTAGTTTATGATTTATAGTCAACATTAATGAAATGTCCCCAACAGCGTTTTCAGCCCGAGTGGAGCACATTTTGACTGTTTTTTTAAAAACATCATTGTACATTGAAATTTCTGCTTGCGTATGCTTTAGAAGCAAGAATTAAGAGGACTACATTCATTATTTCAGCTGAAAAATGCTTAGTTTATGATTTATAGTCAACATTAGTGAAATGTCCCAAACAAGCGTTTTCAGCCCGAGTGGAGCACATTTTGACCGTTTTTTTAAAAACATCATTGTACATTGAAATTTCTGTTTGCGTATGCTTTAGAAGCAAGAATTAAGAGGACTACATTCATTATTTCAGCTGAAAAATGCTTAGTTTATGATTTATAGTCAACATTAATGTAATGTCCCAAACAAGCGTTTTCAGCCCGAGTGGAGCACATTTTGACTGTTTTTTTAAAAACATCATTGTACATTGAAATTTCTGCTTGCGTATGCTTTAGAAGCAAGAATTAAGAGGACTACATTCATTATTTCAGCTGAAAAATGCTTAGTTTATGATTTATAGTCAACATTAGTGAAATGTCCCAAACAAGCGTTTTCAGCCCGAGTGGAGCACATTTTGACTGTTTTTTTAAAAACATCATTGTACATTGAAATTTCTGTTTGCGTATGCTTTAGAAGCAAGAATTAAGAGGACTACATTCATTATTTCAGCTGAAAAATGCTTAGTTTATGATTTATAGTCAACATTAATGAAATGTCCCCAACAGCGTTTTCAGCCCGAGTGGAGCACATTTTGACTGTTTTTTTTAAAAACATCATTGTACATTGAAATTTCTGCTTGCGTATGCTTTAGAAGCAAGAATTAAGAGGACTACATTCATTATTTCAGCTGAAAAATGCTTAGTTTATGATTTATAGTCAACATTAATGTAATGTCCCAAACAAGCGTTTTCAGCCCGAGTGGAGCACATTTTGACTGTTTTTTTAAAAACATCATTGTACATTGAAATTTCTGCTTGCGAATGCTTTAGAAGCAAGAATTAAGAGGACTACATTCATTATTTCAGCTGAAAAATGCTTAGTTTATGAATTATAGTCAACATTAATGAAATGTCCCAAACAAGCGTTTTCAGCCCGAGTGGAGCACATTTTGACCGTTTTTTTAAAAACATCATTGTACATTGAAATTTCTGCTTGCGTATGCTTTAGAAGCAAGAATTAAGAGGACTACATTCATTATTTCAGCTGAAAAATGCTTAGTTTATGATTTATAGTCAACATTAATGTAATGTCCCAAACAAGCGTTTTCAGCCCGAGTGGAGCACATTTTGACTGTTTTTTTAAAAACATCATTGTACATTGAAATTTCTGCTTGCGAATGCTTTAGAAGCAAGAATTAAGAGGACTACATTCATTATTTCAGCTGAAAAATGCTTAGTTTATGAATTATAGTCAACATTAATGTAATGTCCCAAACAAGCGTTTTCAGCCCGAGTGGAGCACATTTTGACTGTTTTTTTAAAAACATCATTGTACATTGAAATTTCTGCTTGCATATGCTTTAGAAGCAAGAATTAAGAGGACTACATTCATTATTTCAGCTGAAAAATGCTTAGTTTATGATTTATAGTCAACATTAATGTAATGTCCCAAACAAGCGTTTTCAGCCCGAGTGGAGCACATTTTGACCGTTTTTTTAAAAACATCATTGTACATTGAAATTTCTGTTTGCGTATGCTTTAGAAGCAAGAATTAAGAGGACTACATTCATTATTTCAGCTGAAAAATGCTTAGTTTATGATTTATAGTCAACATTAATGTAATGTCCCAAACAAGCGTTTTCAGCCCGAGTGGAGCACATTTTGACTGTTTTTTTAAAAACATCATTGTACATTGAAATTTCTGCTTGCGTATGCTTTAGAAGCAAGAATTAAGAGGACTACATTCATTATTTCAGCTGAAAAATGCTTAGTTTATGATTTATAGTCAACATTAATGAAATGTCCCCAACAGCGTTTTCAGCCCGAGTGGAGCACATTTTGACTGTTTTTTTTAAAAACATCATTGTACATTGAAATTTCTGCTTGCGTATGCTTTAGAAGCAAGAATTAAGAGGACTACATTCATTATTTCAGCTGAAAAATGCTTAGTTTATGAATTATAGTCAACATTAATGAAATGTTCCAAACAAGCGTTTTCAGCCCGAGTGGAGCACATTATGACCGTTTTTTTAAAAACATCATTGTACATTGAAATTTCTGTTTGCGTATGCTTTAGAAGCAAGAATTAAGAGGACTACATTCATTATTTTAGCTGAAAAATGCTTAGTTTATGATTTATAGTCAACATTAATGTAATGTCCCAAACAAGCGTTTTCAGCCCGAGTGGAGCACATTTTGACTGTTTTTTTAAAAACATCATTGTACATTGAAATTTCTGCTTGCGTATGCTTTAGAAGCAAGAATTAAGAGGACTACATTCATTATTTCGGCTGAAAAATGCTTAGTTTATGATTTATAGTCAACATTAATGAAATGTCCCCAACAGCGTTTTCAGCCCGAGTGGAGCACATTTTGACTGTTTTTTTAAAAACATCATTGTACATTGAAATTTCTGCTTGCGTATGCTTTAGAAGCAAGAATTAAGAGGACTACATTCATTATTTCAGCTGAAAAATGCTTAGTTTTTGATTTATAGTCAACATTAATGAAATGTCCCCAACAGCGTTTTCAGCCCGAGTGGAGCACATTTTGACTGTTTTTTTTAAAAACATCATTGTACATTGAAATTTCTGCTTGCGTATGCTTTAGAAGCAAGAATTAAGAGGACTACATTCATTATTTCAGCTGAAAAATGCTTAGTTTATGAATTATAGTCAACATTAATGAAATGTTCCAAACAAGCGTTTTCAGCCCGAGTGGAGCACATTATGACCGTTTTTTTAAAAACATCATTGTACATTGAAATTTCTGTTTGCGTATGCTTTAGAAGCAAGAATTAAGAGGACTACATTCATTATTTCAGCTGAAAAATGCTTAGTTTATGATTTATAGTCAACATTAATGAAATGTCCCCAACAGCGTTTTCAGCCCGAGTGGAGCACATTTTGACTGTTTTTTTAAAAACATCATTGTACATTGAAATTTCTGCCTGCGTATGCTTTAGAAGCAAGAATTAAGAGGACTACATTCATTATTTCAGCTGAAAAATGCTTAGTTTTTGATTTATAGTCAACATTAATGAAATGTCCCCAACAGCGTTTTCAGCCCGAGTGGAGCACATTTTGACTGTTTTTTTTAAAAACATCATTGTACATTGAAATTTCTGCTTGCATATGCTTTAGAAGCAAGAATTAAGAGGACTACATTCATTATTTCAGCTGAAAAATGCTTAGTTTATGATTTATAGTCAACATTAATGTAATGTCCCAAACAAGCGTTTTCAGCCCGAGTGGAGCACATTTTGACCGTTTTTTTAAAAACATCATTGTACATTGAAATTTCTGCTTGCGTATGCTAAAGAAGCAAGAATTAAGACGACTACATTCATTATTTCAGCTGAGAAATGCTTAGTTTATGATTTATAGTCAACATTAATGTAATGTCCCAAACAAGCGTTTTCAGCCCGAGTGGAGCACATTTTGACTGTTTTTTTAAAAACATCATTGTACATTGAAATTTCTGCTTGCGTATGCTTTAGAGGCAAGAATTAAGAGGACTACATTCATTATTTCAGCTGAAAAATGCTTAGTTTATGATTTATAGTCAACATTAGTGAAATGTCCCAAACAAGCGTTTTCAGCCCGAGTGGAGCACATTTTGACTGTTTTTTTAAAAACATCATTGTACATTGAAATTTCTGTTTGCGTATGCTTTAGAAGCAAGAATTAAGAGGACTACATTCATTATTTCAGCTGAAAAATGCTTAGTTTATGATTTATAGTCAACATTAATGTAATGTCCCAAACAAGCGTTTTCAGCCCGAGTGGAGCACATTTTGACTGTTTTTTTAAAAACATCATTGTACATTGAAATTTCTGCTTGCGTATGCTTTAGAAGCAAGAATTAAGAGGACTACATTCATTATTTCAGCTGAAAAATGCTTAGTTTATGATTTATAGTCAACATTAATGAAATGTCCCCAACAGCGTTTTCAGCCCGAGTGGAGCACATTTTGACTGTTTTTTTTAAAAACATCATTGTACATTGAAATTTCTGCTTGCGTATGCTTTAGAAGCAAGAATTAAGAGGACTACATTCATTATTTCAGCTGAAAAATGCTTAGTTTATGATTTATAGTCAACATTAATGTAATGTCCCAAACAAGCGTTTTCAGCCCGAGTGGAGCACATTTTGACTGTTTTTTTAAAAACATCATTGTACATTGAAATTTCTGCTTGCGAATGCTTTAGAAGCAAGAATTAAGAGGACTACATTCATTATTTCAGCTGAAAAATGCTTAGTTTATGAATTATAGTCAACATTAATGAAATGTCCCAAACAAGCGTTTTCAGCCCGAGTGGAGCACATTTTGACCGTTTTTTTAAAAACATCATTGTACATTGAAATTTCTGTTTGCGTATGCTTTAGAAGCAAGAATTAAGAGGACTACATTCATTATTTCAGCTGAAAAATGCTTAGTTTATGATTTATAGTCAACATTAATGTAATGTCCCAAACAAGCGTTTTCAGCCCGAGTGGAGCACATTTTGACTGTTTTTTTAAAAACATCATTGTACATTGAAATTTCTGCTTGCGTATGCTTTAGAAGCAAGAATTAAGAGGACTACATTCATTATTTCGGCTGAAAAATGCTTAGTTTATGATTTATAGTCAACATTAATGAAATGTCCCCAACAGCGTTTTCAGCCCGAGTGGAGCACATTTTGACTGTTTTTTTAAAAACATCATTGTACATTGAAATTTCTGCTTGCGTATGCTTTAGAAGCAAGAATTAAGAGGACTACATTCATTATTTCAGCTGAAAAATGCTTAGTTTATGATTTATAGTCAACATTAATGAAATGTCCCCAACAGCGTTTTCAGCCCGAGTAGAGCACATTTTGACTGTTTTTTTTAAAAACATCATTGTACATTGAAATTTCTGCTTGCATATGCTTTAGAAGCAAGAATTAAGAGGACTACATTCATTATTTCAGCTGAAAAATGCTTAGTTTATGATTTATAGTCAACATTAATGTAATGTCCCAAACAAGCGTTTTCAGCCCGAGTGGAGCACATTTTGACTGTTTTTTTAAAAACATCATTGTACATTGAAATTTCTGCTTGCGTATGCTTTAGAAGCAAGAATTAAGAGGACTACATTCATTATTTCAGCTGAAAAATGCTTAGTTTATGATTTATAGTCAACATTAATGTAATGTCCCCAACAGCGTTTTCAGCCCGAGTGGAGCACATTTTGACTGTTTTTTTTAAAAACATCATTGTACATTGAAATTTCTGCTTGCGTATGCTTTAGAAGCAAGAATTAAGAGGACTACATTCATTATTTCAGCTGAAAAATGCTTAGTTTATGATTTATAGTCAACATTAATGTATGTCCCAAACAAGCGTTTTCAGCCCGAGTGGAGCACATTTTGACCGTTTTTTTAAAAACATCATTGTACAATGAAATTTCTGTTTGCGTATGCTTTAGAAGCAAGAATTAAGAGGACTACATTCATTATTTCAGCTGAAAAATGCTTAGTTTATGATTTATAGTCAACATTAATGTAATGTCCCAAACAAGCGTTTTCAGCCCGAGTGGAGCACATTTTGACTGTTTTTTTAAAAACATCATTGTACATTGAAATTTCTGCTTGCGTATGCTTTAGAAGCAAGAATTAAGAGGACTACATTCATTATTTCAGCTGAAAAATGCTTAGTTTTTGATTTATAGTCAAGATTAATGAAATGTCCCCAACAGCGTTTTCAGCCCGAGTGGAGCACATTTTGACTGTTTTTTTTAAAAACATCATTGTACATTGAAATTTCTGCTTGCGTATGCTTTAGAAGCAAGAATTAAGAGGACTACATTCATTATTTCAGCTGAAAAATGCTTAGTTTATGAATTATAGTCAACATTAATGAAATGTTCCAAACAAGCGTTTTCAGCCCGAGTGGAGCACATTATGACCGTTTTTTTAAAAACATCATTGTACATTGAAATTTCTGTTTGCGTATGCTTTAGAAGCAAGAATTAAGAGGACTACATTCATTATTTTAGCTGAAAAATGCTTAGTTTATGATTTATAGTCAACATTAATGTAATGTCCCAAACAAGCGTTTTCAGCCCGAGTGGAGCACATTTTGACAGTTTTTTTAAAAACATCATTGTACATTGAAATTTCTGCTTGCGTATGCTTTAGAAGCAAGAATTAAGAGGACTACATTCATTATTTCGGCTGAAAAATGCTTAGTTTATGATTTATAGTCAACATTAATGAAATGTCCCCAACAGCGTTTTCAGCCCGAGTGGAGCACATTTTGACTGTTTTTTTAAAAACATCATTGTACATTGAAATTTCTGCTTGCGTATGCTTTAGAAGCAAGAATTAAGAGGACTACATTCATTATGTCAGCTGAAAAATGCTTAGTTTTTGATTTATAGTCAACATTAATGAAATGTCCCCAACAGCGTTTTCAGCCCGAGTGGAGCACATTTTGACTGTTTTTTTTAAAAACATCATTGTACATTGAAATTTCTGCTTGCGTATGCTTTAGAAGCAAGAATTAAGAGGACTACATTCATTATTTCAGCTGAAAAATGCTTAGTTTATGAATTATAGTCAACATTAATGAAATGTTCCAAACAAGCGTTTTCAGCCCGAGTGGAGCACATTATGACCGTTTTTTTAAAAACATCATTGTACATTGAAATTTCTGTTTGCGTATGCTTTAGAAGCAAGAATTAAGAGGACTACATTCATTATTTCAGCTGAAAAATGCTTAGTTTATGATTTATAGTCAACATTAATGAAATGTCCCCAACAGCGTTTTCAGCCCGAGTGGAGCACATTTTGACTGTTTTTTTAAAAACATCATTGTACATTGAAATTTCTGCCTGCGTATGCTTTAGAAGCAAGAATTAAGAGGACTACATTCATTATTTCAGCTGAAAAATGCTTAGTTTTTGATTTATAGTCAACATTAATGAAATGTCCCCAACAGCGTTTTCAGCCCGAGTGGAGCACATTTTGACTGTTTTTTTTAAAAACATCATTGTACATTGAAATTTCTGCTTGCATATGCTTTAGAAGCAAGAATTAAGAGGACTACATTCATTATTTCAGCTGAAAAATGCTTAGTTTATGATTTATAGTCAACATTAATGTAATGTCCCAAACAAGCGTTTTCAGCCCGAGTGGAGCACATTTTGACCGTTTTTTTAAAAACATCATTGTACATTGAAATTTCTGCTTGCGTATGCTAAAGAAGCAAGAATTAAGACGACTACATTCATTATTTCAGCTGAGAAATGCTTAGTTTATGATTTATAGTCAACATTAATGTAATGTCCCAAACAAGCGTTTTCAGCCCGAGTGGAGCACATTTTGACTGTTTTTTTAAAAACATCATTGTACATTGAAATTTCTGCTTGCGTATGCTTTTAGAAGCAAGAATTAAGAGGACTACATTCATTATTTCAGCTGAAAAATGCTTAGTTTATGATTTATAGTCAACATTAATGAAATGTCCCCAACAGCGTTTTCAGCCCGAGTGGAGCACATTTTGACTGTTTTTTTAAAAACATCATTGTACATTGAAATTTCTGCTTGCGTATGCTTTAGAAGCAAGAATTAAGAGGACTACATTCATTATTTCAGCTGAAAAATGCTTAGTTTATGATTTATAGTCAACATTAGTGAAATGTCCCAAACAAGCGTTTTCAGCCCGAGTGGAGCACATTTTGACCGTTTTTTTAAAAACATCATTGTACATTGAAATTTCTGTTTGCGTATGCTTTAGAAGCAAGAATTAAGAGGACTACATTCATTATTTCAGCTGAAAAATGCTTAGTTTATGATTTATAGTCAACATTAATGTAATGTCCCAAACAAGCGTTTTCAGCCCGAGTGGAGCACATTTTGACTGTTTTTTTAAAAACATCATTGTACATTGAAATTTCTGCTTGCGTATGCTTTAGAAGCAAGAATTAAGAGGACTATACATTCATTATTTCAGCTGAAAAATGCTTAGTTTATGATTTATAGTCAACATTAGTGAAATGTCCCAAACAAGCGTTTTCAGCCCGAGTGGAGCACATTTTGACTGTTTTTTTAAAAACATCATTGTACATTGAAATTTCTGTTTGCGTATGCTTTAGAAGCAAGAATTAAGAGGACTACATTCATTATTTCAGCTGAAAAATGCTTAGTTTATGATTTATAGTCAACATTAATGTAATGTCCCAAACAAGCGTTTTCAGCCCGAGTGGAGCACATTTTGACTGTTTTTTTAAAAACATCATTGTACATTGAAATTTCTGCTTGCGTATGCTTTAGAAGCAAGAATTAAGAGGACTACATTCATTATTTCAGCTGAAAAATGCTTAGTTTATGATTTATAGTCAACATTAATGAAATGTCCCCAACAGCGTTTTCAGCCCGAGTGGAGCACATTTTGACTGTTTTTTTTAAAAACATCATTGTACATTGAAATTCTGCTTGCGTATGCTTTAGAAGCAAGAATTAAGAGGACTACATTCATTATTTCAGCTGAAAAATGCTTAGTTTATGATTTATAGTCAACATTAATGTAATGTCCCAAACAAGCGTTTTCAGCCCGAGTGGAGCACATTTTGACTGTTTTTTTAAAAACATCATTGTACATTGAAATTTCTGCTTGCGAATGCTTTAGAAGCAAGAATTAAGAGGACTACATTCATTATTTCAGCTGAAAAATGCTTAGTTTATGAATTATAGTCAACATTAATGAAATGTCCCAAACAAGCGTTTTCAGCCCGAGTGGAGCACATTTTGACCGTTTTTTTAAAAACATCATTGTACATTGAAATTTCTGTTTGCGTATGCTTTAGAAGCAAGAATTAAGAGGACTACATTCATTATTTCAGCTGAAAAATGCTTAGTTTATGATTTATAGTCAACATTAATGTAATGTCCCAAACAAGCGTTTTCAGCCCGAGTGGAGCACATTTTGACTGTTTTTTTAAAAACATCATTGTACATTGAAATTTCTGCTTGCGTATGCTTTAGAAGCAAGAATTAAGAGGACTACATTCATTATTTCGGCTGAAAAATGCTTAGTTTATGATTTATAGTCAACATTAATGAAATGTCCCCAACAGCGTTTTCAGCCCGAGTGGAGCACATTTTGACTGTTTTTTTAAAAACATCATTGTACATTGAAATTTCTGCTTGCGTATGCTTTAGAAGCAAGAATTAAGAGGACTACATTCATTATTTCAGCTGAAAAATGCTTAGTTTATGATTTATAGTCAACATTAATGAAATGTCCCCAACAGCGTTTTCAGCCCGAGTAGAGCACATTTTGACTGTTTTTTTTAAAAACATCATTGTACATTGAAATTTCTGCTTGCATATGCTTTAGAAGCAAGAATTAAGAGGACTACATTCATTATTTCAGCTGAAAAATGCTTAGTTTATGATTTATAGTCAACATTAATGTAATGTCCCAAACAAGCGTTTTCAGCCCGAGTGGAGCACATTTTGACCGTTTTTTTAAAAACATCATTGTACATTGAAATTTCTGTTTGCGTATGCTTTAGAAGCAAGAATTAAGAGGACTACATTCATTATTTCAGCTGAAAAATGCTTAGTTTATGATTTATAGTCAACATTAATGTAATGTCCCAAACAAGCGTTTTCAGCCCGAGTGGAGCACATTTTGACTGTTTTTTTAAAAACATCATTGTACATTGAAATTTCTGCTTGCGTATGCTTTAGAAGCAAGAATTAAGAGGACTACATTCATTATTTCAGCTGAAAAATGCTTAGTTTATGATTTATAGTCAAGATTAATGAAATGTCCCCAACAGCGTTTTCAGCCCGAGTGGAGCACATTTTGACTGTTTTTTTTAAAAACATCATTGTACATTGAAATTTCTGCTTGCGTATGCTTTAGAAGCAAGAATTAAGAGGACTACATTCATTATTTCAGCTGAAAAATGCTTAGTTTATGATTTATAGTCAACATTAATGTATGTCCCAAACAAGCGTTTTCAGCCCGAGTGGAGCACATTTTGACCGTTTTTTTAAAAACATCATTGTACAATGAAATTTCTGTTTGCGTATGCTTTAGAAGCAAGAATTAAGAGGACTACATTCATTATTTCAGCTGAAAAATGCTTAGTTTATGATTTATAGTCAACATTAATGTAATGTCCCAAACAAGCGTTTTCAGCCCGAGTGGAGCACATTTTGACTGTTTTTTTAAAAACATCATTGTACATTGAAATTTCTGCTTGCGTATGCTTTAGAAGCAAGAATTAAGAGGACTACATTCATTATTTCGGCTGAAAAATGCTTAGTTTATGATTTATAGTCAACATTAATGAAATGTCCCCAACAGCGTTTTCAGCCCGAGTGGAGCACATTTTGACTGTTTTTTTAAAAACATCATTGTACATTGAAATTTCTGCTTGCGTATGCTTTAGAAGCAAGAATTAAGAGGACTACATTCATTATTTCAGCTGAAAAATGCTTAGTTTTTGATTTATAGTCAAGATTAATGAAATGTCCCCAACAGCGTTTTCAGCCCGAGTGGAGCACATTTTGACTGTTTTTTTTAAAAACATCATTGTACATTGAAATTTCTGCTTGCGTATGCTTTAGAAGCAGGAATTAAGAGGACTACATTCATTATTTCAGCTGAAAAATGCTTAGTTTATGAATTATAGTCAACATTAATGAAATGTTCCAAACAAGCGTTTTCAGCCCGAGTGGAGCACATTATGACCGTTTTTTTAAAAACATCATTGTACATTGAAATTTCTGTTTGCGTATGCTTTAGAAGCAAGAATTAAGAGGACTACATTCATTATTTTAGCTGAAAAATGCTTAGTTTATGATTTATAGTCAACATTAATGTAATGTCCCAAACAAGCGTTTTCAGCCCGAGTGGAGCACATTTTGACTGTTTTTTTAAAAACATCATTGTACATTGAAATTTCTGCTTGCGTATGCTTTAGAAGCAAGAATTAAGAGGACTACATTCATTATTTCGGCTGAAAAATGCTTAGTTTATGATTTATAGTCAACATTAATGAAATGTCCCCAACAGCGTTTTCAGCCCGAGTGGAGCACATTTTGACTGTTTTTTTAAAAACATCATTGTACATTGAAATTTCTGCTTGCGTATGCTTTAGAAGCAAGAATTAAGAGGACTACATTCATTATTTCAGCTGAAAAATGCTTAGTTTTTGATTTATAGTCAACATTAATGAAATGTCCCCAACAGCGTTTTCAGCCCGAGTGGAGCACATTTTGACTGTTTTTTTTAAAAACATCATTGTACATTGAAATTTCTGCTTGCGTATGCTTTAGAAGCAAGAATTAAGAGGACTACATTCATTATTTCAGCTGAAAAATGCTTAGTTTATGAATTATAGTCAACATTAATGAAATGTTCCAAACAAGCGTTTTCAGCCCGAGTGGAGCACATTATGACCGTTTTTTTAAAAACATCATTGTACATTGAAATTTCTGTTTGCGTATGCTTTAGAAGCAAGAATTAAGAGGACTACATTCATTATTTCAGCTGAAAAATGCTTAGTTTATGATTTATAGTCAACATTAATGAAATGTCCCCAACAGCGTTTTCAGCCCGAGTGGAGCACATTTTGACTGTTTTTTTAAAAACATCATTGTACATTGAAATTTCTGCCTGCGTATGCTTTAGAAGCAAGAATTAAGAGGACTACATTCATTATTTCAGCTGAAAAATGCTTAGTTTTTGATTTATAGTCAACATTAATGAAATGTCCCCAACAGCGTTTTCAGCCCGAGTGGAGCACATTTTGACTGTTTTTTTTAAAAACATCATTGTACATTGAAATTTCTGCTTGCATATGCTTTAGAAGCAAGAATTAAGAGGACTACATTCATTATTTCAGCTGAAAAATGCTTAGTTTATGATTTATAGTCAACATTAATGTAATGTCCCAAACAAGCGTTTTCAGCCCGAGTGGAGCACATTTTGACCGTTTTTTTAAAAACATCATTGTACATTGAAATTTCTGCTTGCGTATGCTAAAGAAGCAAGAATTAAGACGACTACATTCATTATTTCAGCTGAGAAATGCTTAGTTTATGATTTATAGTCAACATTAATGTAATGTCCCAAACAAGCGTTTTCAGCCCGAGTGGAGCACATTTTGACTGTTTTTTTAAAAACATCATTGTACATTGAAATTTCTGCTTGCGTATGCTTTAGAAGCAAGAATTAAGAGGACTACATTCATTATTTCAGCTGAAAAATGCTTAGTTTATGATTTATAGTCAACATTAATGTAATGTCCCAAACAAGCGTTTTCAGCCCGAGTGGAGCACATTTTGACTGTTTTTTTAAAAACATCATTGTACATTGAAATTTCTGCTTGCGAATGCTTTAGAAGCAAGAATTAAGAGGACTACATTCATTATTTCAGCTGAAAAATGCTTAGTTTATGAATTATAGTCAACATTAATGAAATGTCCCAAACAAGCGTTTTCAGCCCGAGTGGAGCACATTTTGACCGTTTTTTTAAAAACATCATTGTACATTGAAATTTCTGTTTGCGTATGCTTTAGAAGCAAGAATTAAGAGGACTACATTCATTATTTCAGCTGAAAAATGCTTAGTTTATGATTTATAGTCAACATTAATGTAATGTCCCAAACAAGCGTTTTCAGCCCGAGTGGAGCACATTTTGACTGTTTTTTTAAAAACATCATTGTACATTGAAATTTCTGCTTGCGTATGCTTTAGAAGCAAGAATTAAGAGGACTACATTCATTATTTCGGCTGAAAAATGCTTAGTTTATGATTTATAGTCAACATTAATGAAATGTCCCCAACAGCGTTTTCAGCCCGAGTGGAGCACATTTTGACTGTTTTTTTAAAAACATCATTGTACATTGAAATTTCTGCTTGCGTATGCTTTAGAAGCAAGAATTAAGAGGACTACATTCATTATTTCAGCTGAAAAATGCTTAGTTTATGATTTATAGTCAACATTAATGAAATGTCCCCAACAGCGTTTTCAGCCCGAGTAGAGCACATTTTGACTGTTTTTTTTAAAAACATCATTGTACATTGAAATTTCTGCTTGCATATGCTTTAGAAGCAAGAATTAAGAGGACTACATTCATTATTTCAGCTGAAAAATGCTTAGTTTATGATTTATAGTCAACATTAATGTAATGTCCCAAACAAGCGTTTTCAGCCCGAGTGGAGCACATTTTGACCGTTTTTTTAAAAACATCATTGTACATTGAAATTTCTGTTTGCGTATGCTTTAGAAGCAAGAATTAAGAGGACTACATTCATTATTTCAGCTGAAAAATGCTTAGTTTATGATTTATAGTCAACATTAATGTAATGTCCCAAACAAGCGTTTTCAGCCCGAGTGGAGCACATTTTGACTGTTTTTTTAAAAACATCATTGTACATTGAAATTTCTGCTTGCGTATGCTTTAGAAGCAAGAATTAAGAGGACTACATTCATTATTTCAGCTGAAAAATGCTTAGTTTATGATTTATAGTCAAGATTAATGAAATGTCCCCAACAGCGTTTTCAGCCCGAGTGGAGCACATTTTGACTGTTTTTTTTAAAAACATCATTGTACATTGAAATTTCTGCTTGCGTATGCTTTAGAAGCAAGAATTAAGAGGACTACATTCATTATTTCAGCTGAAAAATGCTTAGTTTATGATTTATAGTCAACATTAATGTATGTCCCAAACAAGCGTTTTCAGCCCGAGTGGAGCACATTTTGACCGTTTTTTTAAAAACATCATTGTACAATGAAATTTCTGTTTGCGTATGCTTTAGAAGCAAGAATTAAGAGGACTACATTCATTATTTCAGCTGAAAAATGCTTAGTTTATGATTTATAGTCAACATTAATGTAATGTCCCAAACAAGCGTTTTCAGCCCGAGTGGAGCACATTTTGACTGTTTTTTTAAAAACATCATTGTACATTGAAATTTCTGCTTGCGTATGCTTTAGAAGCAAGAATTAAGAGGACTACATTCATTATTTCGGCTGAAAAATGCTTAGTTTATGATTTATAGTCAACATTAATGAAATGTCCCCAACAGCGTTTTCAGCCCGAGTGGAGCACATTTTGACTGTTTTTTTAAAAACATCATTGTACATTGAAATTTCTGCTTGCGTATGCTTTAGAAGCAAGAATTAAGAGGACTACATTCATTATTTCAGCTGAAAAATGCTTAGTTTTTGATTTATAGTCAAGATTAATGAAATGTCCCCAACAGCGTTTTCAGCCCGAGTGGAGCACATTTTGACTGTTTTTTTTAAAAACATCATTGTACATTGAAATTTCTGCTTGCGTATGCTTTAGAAGCAGGAATTAAGAGGACTACATTCATTATTTCAGCTGAAAAATGCTTAGTTTATGAATTATAGTCAACATTAATGAAATGTTCCAAACAAGCGTTTTCAGCCCGAGTGGAGCACATTATGACCGTTTTTTTAAAAACATCATTGTACATTGAAATTTCTGTTTGCGTATGCTTTAGAAGCAAGAATTAAGAGGACTACATTCATTATTTTAGCTGAAAAATGCTTAGTTTTTGATTTATAGTCAACATTAATGAAATGTCCCCAACAGCGTTTTCAGCCCGAGTGGAGCACATTTTGACTGTTTTTTTTAAAAACATCATTGTACATTGAAATTTCTGCTTGCGTATGCTTTAGAAGCAGGAATTAAGAGGACTACATTCATTATTTCAGCTGAAAAATGCTTAGTTTATGAATTATAGTCAACATTAATGAAATGTTCCAAACAAGCGTTTTCAGCCCGAGTGGAGCACATTATGACCGTTTTTTTAAAAACATCATTGTACATTGAAATTTCTGTTTGCGTATGCTTTAGAAGCAAGAATTAAGAGGACTACATTCATTATTTTAGCTGAAAAATGCTTAGTTTATGATTTATAGTCAACATTAATGTAATGTCCCAAACAAGCGTTTTCAGCCCGAGTGGAGCACATTTTGACTGTTTTTTTAAAAACATCATTGTACATTGAAATTTCTGCTTGCGTATGCTTTAGAAGCAAGAATTAAGAGGACTACATTCATTATTTCGGCTGAAAAATGCTTAGTTTATGATTTATAGTCAACATTAATGAAATGTCCCCAACAGCGTTTTCAGCCCGAGTGGAGCACATTTTGACTGTTTTTTTAAAAACATCATTGTACATTGAAATTTCTGCTTGCGTATGCTTTAGAAGCAAGAATTAAGAGGACTACATTCATTATTTCAGCTGAAAAATGCTTAGTTTTTGATTTATAGTCAACATTAATGAAATGTCCCCAACAGCGTTTTCAGCCCGAGTGGAGCACATTTTGACTGTTTTTTTTAAAAACATCATTGTACATTGAAATTTCTGCTTGCGTATGCTTTAGAAGCAAGAATTAAGAGGACTACATTCATTATTTCAGCTGAAAAATGCTTAGTTTATGAATTATAGTCAACATTAATGAAATGTTCCAAACAAGCGTTTTCAGCCCGAGTGGAGCACATTATGACCGTTTTTTTAAAAACATCATTGTACATTGAAATTTCTGTTTGCGTATGCTTTAGAAGCAAGAATTAAGAGGACTACATTCATTATTTCAGCTGAAAAATGCTTAGTTTATGATTTATAGTCAACATTAATGAAATGTCCCCAACAGCGTTTTCAGCCCGAGTGGAGCACATTTTGACTGTTTTTTTAAAAACATCATTGTACATTGAAATTTCTGCCTGCGTATGCTTTAGAAGCAAGAATTAAGAGGACTACATTCATTATTTCAGCTGAAAAATGCTTAGTTTTTGATTTATAGTCAACATTAATGAAATGTCCCCAACAGCGTTTTCAGCCCGAGTGGAGCACATTTTGACTGTTTTTTTTAAAAACATCATTGTACATTGAAATTTCTGCTTGCATATGCTTTAGAAGCAAGAATTAAGAGGACTACATTCATTATTTCAGCTGAAAAATGCTTAGTTTATGATTTATAGTCAACATTAATGTAATGTCCCAAACAAGCGTTTTCAGCCCGAGTGGAGCACATTTTGACCGTTTTTTTAAAAACATCATTGTACATTGAAATTTCTGCTTGCGTATGCTAAAGAAGCAAGAATTAAGACGACTACATTCATTATTTCAGCTGAGAAATGCTTAGTTTATGATTTATAGTCAACATTAATGTAATGTCCCAAACAAGCGTTTTCAGCCCGAGTGGAGCACATTTTGACTGTTTTTTTAAAAACATCATTGTACATTGAAATTTCTGCTTGCGTATGCTTTAGAAGCAAGAATTAAGAGGACTACATTCATTATTTCAGCTGAAAAATGCTTAGTTTATGATTTATAGTCAACATTAATGAAATGTCCCCAACAGCGTTTTCAGCCCGAGTGGAGCACATTTTGACTGTTTTTTTAAAAACATCATTGTACATTGAAATTTCTGCTTGCGTATGCTTTAGAAGCAAGAATTAAGAGGACTACATTCATTATTTCAGCTGAAAAATGCTTAGTTTATGATTTATAGTCAACATTAGTGAAATGTCCCAAACAAGCGTTTTCAGCCCGAGTGGAGCACATTTTGACCGTTTTTTTAAAAACATCATTGTACATTGAAATTTCTGTTTGCGTATGCTTTAGAAGCAAGAATTAAGAGGACTACATTCATTATTTCAGCTGAAAAATGCTTAGTTTATGATTTATAGTCAACATTAATGTAATGTCCCCAACAGCGTTTTCAGCCCGAGTGGAGCACATTTTGACTGTTTTTTTAAAAACATCATTGTACATTGAAATTTCTGCTTGCGTATGCTTTAGAAGCAAGAATTAAGAGGACTACATTCATTATTTCAGCTGAAAAATGCTTAGTTTTTGATTTATAGTCAAGATTAATGAAATGTCCCCAACAGCGTTTTCAGCCCGAGTGGAGCACATTTTGACTGTTTTTTTTAAAAACATCATTGTACATTGAAATTTCTGCTTGCGTATGCTTTAGAAGCAGGAATTAAGAGGACTACATTCATTATTTCAGCTGAAAAATGCTTAGTTTATGAATTATAGTCAACATTAATGAAATGTTCCAAACAAGCGTTTTCAGCCCGAGTGGAGCACATTATGACCGTTTTTTTAAAAACATCATTGTACATTGAAATTTCTGTTTGCGTATGCTTTAGAAGCAAGAATTAAGAGGACTACATTCATTATTTTAGCTGAAAAATGCTTAGTTTATGATTTATAGTCAACATTAATGTAATGTCCCAAACAAGCGTTTTCAGCCCGAGTGGAGCACATTTTGACTGTTTTTTTAAAAACATCATTGTACATTGAAATTTCTGCTTGCGTATGCTTTAGAAGCAAGAATTAAGAGGACTACATTCATTATTTCGGCTGAAAAATGCTTAGTTTATGATTTATAGTCAACATTAATGAAATGTCCCCAACAGCGTTTTCAGCCCGAGTGGAGCACATTTTGACTGTTTTTTTAAAAACATCATTGTACATTGAAATTTCTGCTTGCGTATGCTTTAGAAGCAAGAATTAAGAGGACTACATTCATTATTTCAGCTGAAAAATGCTTAGTTTTTGATTTATAGTCAACATTAATGAAATGTCCCCAACAGCGTTTTCAGCCCGAGTGGAGCACATTTTGACTGTTTTTTTTAAAAACATCATTGTACATTGAAATTTCTGCTTGCGTATGCTTTAGAAGCAAGAATTAAGAGGACTACATTCATTATTTCAGCTGAAAAATGCTTAGTTTATGAATTATAGTCAACATTAATGAAATGTTCCAAACAAGCGTTTTCAGCCCGAGTGGAGCACATTATGACCGTTTTTTTAAAAACATCATTGTACATTGAAATTTCTGTTTGCGTATGCTTTAGAAGCAAGAATTAAGAGGACTACATTCATTATTTCAGCTGAAAAATGCTTAGTTTATGATTTATAGTCAACATTAATGAAATGTCCCCAACAGCGTTTTCAGCCCGAGTGGAGCACATTTTGACTGTTTTTTTAAAAACATCATTGTACATTGAAATTTCTGCCTGCGTATGCTTTAGAAGCAAGAATTAAGAGGACTACATTCATTATTTCAGCTGAAAAATGCTTAGTTTTTGATTTATAGTCAACATTAATGAAATGTCCCCAACAGCGTTTTCAGCCCGAGTGGAGCACATTTTGACTGTTTTTTTTAAAAACATCATTGTACATTGAAATTTCTGCTTGCATATGCTTTAGAAGCAAGAATTAAGAGGACTACATTCATTATTTCAGCTGAAAAATGCTTAGTTTATGATTTATAGTCAACATTAATGTAATGTCCCAAACAAGCGTTTTCAGCCCGAGTGGAGCACATTTTGACCGTTTTTTTAAAAACATCATTGTACATTGAAATTTCTGCTTGCGTATGCTTTAGAAGCAAGAATTAAGAGGACTACATTCATTATTTCAGCTGAAAAATGCTTAGTTTATGATTTATAGTCAACATTAGTGAAATGTCCCAAACAAGCGTTTTCAGCCCGAGTGGAGCACATTTTGACTGTTTTTTTAAAAACATCATTGTACATTGAAATTTCTGTTTGCGTATGCTTTAGAAGCAAGAATTAAGAGGACTACATTCATTATTTCAGCTGAAAAATGCTTAGTTTATGATTTATAGTCAACATTAATGTAATGTCCCAAACAAGCGTTTTCAGCCCGAGTGGAGCACATTTTGACTGTTTTTTTAAAAACATCATTGTACATTGAAATTTCTGCTTGCGTATGCTTTAGAAGCAAGAATTAAGAGGACTACATTCATTATTTCAGCTGAAAAATGCTTAGTTTATGATTTATAGTCAACATTAATGAAATGTCCCAAACAAGCGTTTTCAGCCCGAGTGGAGCACATTTTGACCGTTTTTTTAAAAACATCATTGTACATTGAAATTTCTGTTTGCGTATGCTTTAGAAGCAAGAATTAAGAGGACTACATTCATTATTTCAGCTGAAAAATGCTTAGTTTATGATTTATAGTCAACATTAATGTAATGTCCCAAACAAGCGTTTTCAGCCCGAGTGGAGCACATTTTGACTGTTTTTTTAAAAACATCATTGTACATTGAAATTTCTGCTTGCGTATGCTTTAGAAGCAAGAATTAAGAGGACTACATTCATTATTTCAGCTGAAAAATGCTTAGTTTATGATTTATAGTCAACATTAATGAAATGTCCCCAACAGCGTTTTCAGCCCGAGTGGAGCACATTTTGACTGTTTTTTTTAAAAACATCATTGTACATTGAAATTTCTGCTTGCGTATGCTTTAGAAGCAAGAATTAAGAGGACTACATTCATTATTTCAGCTGAAAAATGCTTAGTTTATGATTTATAGTCAACATTAATGTATGTCCCAAACAAGCGTTTTCAGCCCGAGTGGAGCACATTTTGACCGTTTTTTTAAAAACATCATTGTACAATGAAATTTCTGTTTGCGTATGCTTTAGAAGCAAGAATTAAGAGGACTACATTCATTATTTCAGCTGAAAAATGCTTAGTTTATGATTTATAGTCAACATTAATGTAATGTCCCAAACAAGCGTTTTCAGCCCGAGTGGAGCACATTTTGACTGTTTTTTTAAAAACATCATTGTACATTGAAATTTCTGCTTGCGTATGCTTTAGAAGCAAGAATTAAGAGGACTACATTCATTATTTCGGCTGAAAAATGCTTAGTTTATGATTTATAGTCAACATTAATGTAATGTCCCAAACAAGCGTTTTCAGCCCGAGTGGAGCACATTTTGACTGTTTTTTTAAAAACATCATTGTACATTGAAATTTCTGCTTGCGTATGCTTTAGAAGCAAGAATTAAGAGGACTACATTCATTATTTCGGCTGAAAAATGCTTAGTTTATGATTTATAGTCAACATTAATGAAATGTCCCCAACAGCGTTTTCAGCCCGAGTGGAGCACATTTTGACTGTTTTTTTAAAAACATCATTGTACATTGAAATTTCTGCTTGCGTATGCTTTAGAAGCAAGAATTAAGAGGACTACATTCATTATTTCAGCTGAAAAATGCTTAGTTTTTGATTTATAGTCAACATTAATGAAATGTCCCCAACAGCGTTGTCAGCCCGAGTGGAGCACATTTTGACTGTTTTTTTTAAAAACATCATTGTACATTGAAATTTCTGCTTGCGTATGCTTTAGAAGCAAGAATTAAGAGGACTACATTCATTATTTCAGCTGAAAAATGCTTAGTTTATGATTTATAGTCAACATTAGTGAAATGTCCCAAACAAGCGTTTTCAGCCCGAGTGGAGCACATTTTGACCGTTTTTTTAAAAACATCATTGTACATTGAAATTTCTGTTTGCGTATGCTTTAGAAGCAAGAATTAAGAGGACTACATTCATTATTTCAGCTGAAAAATGCTTAGTTTATGATTTATAGTCAACATTAATGTAATGTCCCAAACAAGCGTTTTCAGCCCGAGTGGAGCACATTTTGACTGTTTTTTTAAAAACATCATTGTACATTGAAATTTCTGCTTGCGTATGCTTTAGATGCAAGAATTAAGAGGACTACATTCATTATTTCAGCTGAAAAATGCTTAGTTTATGATTTATAGTCAACATTAGTGAAATGTCCCAAACAAGCGTTTTCAGCCCGAGTGGAGCACATTTTGACCGTTTTTTTAAAAACATCATTGTACATTGAAATTTCTGTTTGCGTATGCTTTAGAAGCAAGAATTAAGAGGACTACATTCATTATTTCAGCTGAAAAATGCTTAGTTTATGATTTATAGTCAACATTAATGTAATGTCCCAAACAAGCGTTTTCAGCCCGAGTGGAGCACATTTTGACTGTTTTTTTAAAAACATCATTGTACATTGAAATTTCTGCTTGCGTATGCTTTAGAAGCAAGAATTAAGAGGACTACATTCATTATTTCAGCTGAAAAATGCTTAGTTTATGAATTATAGTCAACATTAATGAAATGTTCCAAACAAGCGTTTTCAGCCCGAGTGGAGCACATTTTGACCGTTTTTTTAAAAACATCATTGTACATTGAAATTTCTGTTTGCGTATGCTTTAGAAGCAAGAATTAAGAGGACTACATTCATTATTTCAGCTGAAAAATGCTTAGTTTTTGATTTATAGTCAACATTAATGAAATGTCCCCAACAGCGTTTTCAGCCCGAGTGGAGCACATTTTGACTGTTTTTTTAAAAACATCATTGTACATTGAAATTTCTGCTTGCGTATGCTTTAGAAGCAAGAATTAAGAGGACTACATTCATTATTTCAGCTGAAAAATGCTTAGTTTATGATTTATAGTCAACATTAATGAAATGTTCCAAACAAGCGTTTTCAGCCCGAGTGGAGCACATTTTGACCGTTTTTTTAAAAACATCATTGTACATTGAAATTTCTGCTTGCGTATGCTTTAGAAGCAAGAATTAAGAGGACTACATTCATTATTTCAGCTGAAAAATGCTTAGTTTTTGATTTATAGTCAACATTAATGAAATGTCCCCAACAGCGTTTTCAGCCCGAGTGGAGCACATTTTGACTGTTTTTTTAAAAACATCATTGTACATTGAAATTTCTGCTTGCGTATGCTTTAGAAGCAAGAATTAAGAGGACTACATTCATTATTTCAGCTGAAAAATGCTTAGTTTATGAATTATAGTCAACATTAATGAAATGTTCCAAACAAGCGTTTTCAGCCCGAGTGGAGCACATTTTGACCGTTTTTTTAAAAACATCATTGTACATTGAAATTTCTGTTTGCGTATGCTTTAGAAGCAAGAATTAAGAGGACTACATTCATTATTTCAGCTGAAAAATGCTTAGTTTTTGATTTATAGTCAACATTAATGAAATGTCCCCAACAGCGTTTTCAGCCCGAGTGGAGCACATTTTGACTGTTTTTTTAAAAACATCATTGTACATTGAAATTTCTGCTTGCGTATGCTTTAGAAGCAAGAATTAAGAAGACTACATTCATTATTTCAGCTGAAAAATGCTTAGTTTATGATTTATAGTCAACATTAATGAAATGTTCCAAACAAGCGTTTTCAGCCCGAGTGGAGCACATTTTGACTGTTTTTTTAAAAACATCATTGTACATTGAAATTTCTGCTTGCGTATGCTTTAGAAGCAAGAATTAAGAGGACTACATTCATTATTTCAGCTGAAAAATGCTTAGTTTTTGATTTATAGTCAACATTAATGAAATGTCCCCAACAGCGTTTTCAGCCCGAGTGGAGCACATTTTGACTGTTTTTTTTAAAAACATCATTGTACATTGAAATTTCTGCTTGCGTATGCTTTAGAAGCAAGAATTAAGAGGACTACATTCATTATTTCAGCTGAAAAATGCTTAGTTTATGAATTATAGTCAACATTAATGAAATGTTCCAAACAAGCGTTTTCAGCCCGAGTGGAGCACATTTTGACCGTTTTTTTAAAAACATCATTGTACATTGAAATTTCTGTTTGCGTATTAAAGCATACGCAAACAGAAATTTCAATGTACAATGATGTTTTTAAAAAAATGGTCAAAATGTGCTCCACTCGGGCTGAAAACGCTTGTTTGGAACATTTCATTAATGTTGACTATAATTCATAAACTAAGCATTTTTCAGCTGAAATAATGAAGCAAGAATTAAGAGGACTACATTCATTATTTCAGCTGAAAAATGCTTAGTTTATGATTTATAGTCAACATTAATGTAATGTCCCCAACAAGCGTTTTCAGCCCGAGTGGAGCACATTTTGACTGTTTTTTTAAAAACATCATTGTACATTGAAATTTCTGCTTGCGTATGCTTTAGAAGCAAGAATTAAGAGGACTACATTCATTATTTCAGCTGAAAAATGCTTAGTTTTTGATTTATAGTCAACATTAATGAAATGTCCCCAACAGCGTTTTCAGCCCGAGTGGAGCACATTTTGACTGTTTTTTTAAAAACATCATTGTACATTGAAATTTCTGCTTGCGTATGCTTTAGAAGCAAGAATTAAGAGGACTACATTCATTATTTCAGCTGAAAAATGCTTAGTTTATGATTTATAGTCAACATTAATGAAATGTTCCAAACAAGCGTTTTCAGCCCGAGTGGAGCACATTTTGACTGTTTTTTTAAAAACATCATTGTACATTGAAATTTCTGCTTGCGTATGCTTTAGAAGCAAGAATTAAGAGGACTACATTCATTATTTCAGCTGAAAAATGCTTAGTTTATGATTTATAGTCAACATTAATGAAATGTTCCAAACAAGCGTTTTCAGCCCGAGTGGAGCACATTTTGACCGTTTTTTTAAAAACATCATTGTACAATGAAATTTCTGTTTGCGTATGCTTTAGAAGCAAGAATTAAGAGGACTACATTCATTATTTCAGCTGAAAAATGCTTAGTTTATGATTTATAGTCAACATTAATGTAATGTCCCAAACAAGCGTTTTCAGCCCGAGTGGAGCACATTTTGACTGTTTTTTTAAAAACATCATTGTACATTGAAATTTCTGCTTGCGTATGCTTTAGAAGCAAGAATTAAGAGGACTACATTCATTATTTCGGCTGAAAAATGCTTAGTTTATGATTTATAGTCAACATTAGTGAAATGTCCCAAACAAGCGTTTTCAGCCCGAGTGGAGCACATTTTGACCGTTTTTTTAAAAACATCATTGTACATTGAAATTTCTGTTTGCGTATGCTTTAGAAGCAAGAATTAAGAGGACTACATTCATTATTTCAGCTGAAAAATGCTTAGTTTATGATTTATAGTCAACATTAATGAAATGTCCCCAACAGCGTTTTCAGCCCGAGTGGAGCACATTTTGACTGTTTTTTTAAAAACATCATTGTACATTGAAATTTCTGCTTGCGTATGCTTTAGAAGCAAGAATTAAGAGGACTACCTTCATTATTTCAGCTGAAAAATGCTTAGTTTTTGATTTATAGTCAACATTAATGAAATGTCCCCAACAGCGTTTTCAGCCCGAGTGGAGCACATTTTGACTGTTTTTTTTAAAAACATCATTGTACATTGAAATTTCTGCTTGCGTATGCTTTAGAAGCAAGAATTAAGAGGACTACATTCATTATTTCAGCTGAAAAATGCTTAGTTTATGAATTATAGTCAACATTAATGAAATGTTCCAAACAAGCGTTTTCAGCCCGAGTGGAGCACATTTTGACCGTTTTTTTAAAAACATCATTGTACATTGAAATTTCTGTTTGCGTATGCTTTAGAAGCAAGAATTAAGAGGACTACATTCATTATTTCAGCTGAAAAATGCTTAGTTTATGATTTATAGTCAACATTAATGAAATGTCCCCAACAGCGTTTTCAGCCCGAGTGGAGCACATTTTGACTGTTTTTTTAAAAACATCATTGTACATTGAAATTTCTGCTTGCGTATGCTTTAGAAGCAAGAATTAAGAGGACTACATTCATTATTTCAGCTGAAAAATGCTTAGTTTTTGATTTATAGTCAACATTAATGAAATGTCCCCAACAGCGTTTTCAGCCCGAGTGGAGCACATTTTGACTGTTTTTTTTAAAAACATCATTGTACATTGAAATTTCTGCTTGCGTATGCTTTAGAAGCAAGAATTAAGAGGACTACATTCATTATTTCAGCTGAAAAATGCTTAGTTTATGAATTATAGTCAACATTAATGAAATGTTCCAAACAAGCGTTTTCAGCCCGAGTGGAGCACATTTTGACCGTTTTTTTAAAAACATCATTGTACATTGAAATTTCTGTTTGCGTATGCTTTAGAAGCAAGAATTAAGAGGACTACATTCATTATTTCAGCTGAAAAATGCTTAGTTTATGATTTATAGTCAACATTAATGTAATGTCCCAAACAAGCGTTTTCAGCCCGAGTGGAGCACATTTTGACTGTTTTTTTAAAAACATCATTGTACATTGAAATTTCTGCTTGCGTATGCTTTAGAAGCAAGAATTAAGAGGACTACATTCATTATTTCAGCTGAAAAATGCTTAGTTTTTGATTTATAGTCAACATTAATGAAATGTCCCCAACAGCGTTTTCAGCCCGAGTGGAGCACATTTTGACTGTTTTTTTAAAAACATCATTGTACATTGAAATTTCTGCTTGCGTATGCTTTAGAAGCAAGAATTAAGAGGACTACATTCATTATTTCAGCTGAAAAATGCTTAGTTTATGATTTATAGTCAACATTAGTGAAATGTCCCAAACAAGCGTTTTCAGCCCGAGTGGAGCACATTTTGACCGTTTTTTTAAAAACATCATTGTACATTGAAATTTCTGTTTGCGTATGCTTTAGAAGCAAGAATTAAGAGGACTACATTCATTATTTCAGCTGAAAAATGCTTAGTTTATGATTTATAGTCAACATTAATGTAATGTCCCAAACAAGCGTTTTCAGCCCGAGTGGAGCACATTTTGACTGTTTTTTTAAAAACATCATTGTACATGGAAATTTCTGCTTGCGTATGCTTTAGAAGCAGGAATTAAGAGGACTACATTCATTATTTCAGCTGAAAAATGCTTAGTTTATGAATTATAGTCAACATTAATGAAATGTTCCAAACAAGCGTTTTCAGCCCGAGTGGAGCACATTATGACCGTTTTTTTAAAAACATCATTGTACATTGAAATTTCTGTTTGCGTATGCTTTAGAAGCAAGAATTAAGAGGACTACATTCATTATTTCGGCTGAAAAATGCTTAGTTTATGATTTATAGTCAACATTAATGAATGTCCCCAACAGCGTTTTCAGCCCGAGTGGAGCACATTTTGACTGTTTTTTTAAAAACATCATTGTACATTGAAATTTCTGCTTGCGTATGCTTTAGAAGCAAGAATTAAGAGGACTACATTCATTATTTCAGCTGAAAAATGCTTAGTTTTTGATTTATAGTCAACATTAATGAAATGTCCCCAACAGCGTTTTCAGCCCGAGTGGAGCACATTTTGACTGTTTTTTTTAAAAACATCATTGTACATTGAAATTTCTGCTTGCGTATGCTTTAGAAGCAAGAATTAAGAGGACTACATTCATTATTTCAGCTGAAAAATGCTTAGTTTATGAATTATAGTCAACATTAATGAAATGTTCCAAACAAGCGTTTTCAGCCCGAGTGGAGCACATTATGACCGTTTTTTTAAAAACATCATTGTACATTGAAATTTCTGTTTGCGTATGCTTTAGAAGCAAGAATTAAGAGGACTACATTCATTATTTCAGCTGAAAAATGCTTAGTTTATGATTTATAGTCAACATTAATGAAATGTCCCCAACAGCGTTTTCAGCCCGAGTGGAGCACATTTTGACTGTTTTTTTAAAAACATCATTGTACATTGAAATTTCTGCCTGCGTATGCTTTAGAAGCAAGAATTAAGAGGACTACATTCATTATTTCAGCTGAAAAATGCTTAGTTTTTGATTTATAGTCAACATTAATGAAATGTCCCCAACAGCGTTTTCAGCCCGAGTGGAGCACATTTTGACTGTTTTTTTTAAAAACATCATTGTACATTGAAATTTCTGCTTGCATATGCTTTAGAAGCAAGAATTAAGAGGACTACATTCATTATTTCAGCTGAAAAATGCTTAGTTTATGATTTATAGTCAACATTAATGTAATGTCCCAAACAAGCGTTTTCAGCCCGAGTGGAGCACATTTTGACCGTTTTTTTAAAAACATCATTGTACATTGAAATTTCTGCTTGCGTATGCTAAAGAAGCAAGAATTAAGACGACTACATTCATTATTTCAGCTGAGAAATGCTTAGTTTATGATTTATAGTCAACATTAATGTAATGTCCCAAACAAGCGTTTTCAGCCCGAGTGGAGCACATTTTGACTGTTTTTTTAAAAACATCATTGTACATTGAAATTTCTGCTTGCGTATGCTTTAGAAGCAAGAATTAAGAGGACTACATTCATTATTTCAGCTGAAAAATGCTTAGTTTATGATTTATAGTCAACATTAATGAAATGTCCCCAACAGCGTTTTCAGCCCGAGTGGAGCACATTTTGACTGTTTTTTTAAAAACATCATTGTACATTGAAATTTCTGCTTGCGTATGCTTTAGAAGCAAGAATTAAGAGGACTACATTCATTATTTCAGCTGAAAAATGCTTAGTTTATGATTTATAGTCAACATTAGTGAAATGTCCCAAACAAGCGTTTTCAGCCCGAGTGGAGCACATTTTGACCGTTTTTTTAAAAACATCATTGTACATTGAAATTTCTGTTTGCGTATGCTTTAGAAGCAAGAATTAAGAGGACTACATTCATTATTTCAGCTGAAAAATGCTTAGTTTATGATTTATAGTCAACATTAATGTAATGTCCCAAACAAGCGTTTTCAGCCCGAGTGGAGCACATTTTGACTGTTTTTTTAAAAACATCATTGTACATTGAAATTTCTGCTTGCGTATGCTTTAGAAGCAAGAATTAAGAGGACTACATTCATTATTTCAGCTGAAAAATGCTTAGTTTATGATTTATAGTCAACATTAGTGAAATGTCCCAAACAAGCGTTTTCAGCCCGAGTGGAGCACATTTTGACTGTTTTTTTAAAAACATCATTGTACATTGAAATTTCTGTTTGCGTATGCTTTAGAAGCAAGAATTAAGAGGACTACATTCATTATTTCAGCTGAAAAATGCTTAGTTTATGATTTATAGTCAACATTAATGTAATGTCCCAAACAAGCGTTTTCAGCCCGAGTGGAGCACATTTTGACTGTTTTTTTAAAAACATCATTGTACATTGAAATTTCTGCTTGCGTATGCTTTAGAAGCAAGAATTAAGAGGACTACATTCATTATTTCAGCTGAAAAATGCTTAGTTTATGATTTATAGTCAACATTAATGAAATGTCCCAAACAAGCGTTTTCAGCCCGAGTGGAGCACATTTTGACCGTTTTTTTAAAAACATCATTGTACATTGAAATTTCTGTTTGCGTATGCTTTAGAAGCAAGAATTAAGAGGACTACATTCATTATTTCAGCTGAAAAATGCTTAGTTTATGATTTATAGTCAACATTAATGAAATGTCCCCAACAGCGTTTTCAGCCCGAGTGGAGCACATTTTGACTGTTTTTTTTAAAAACATCATTGTACATTGAAATTTCTGCTTGCGTATGCTTTAGAAGCAAGAATTAAGAGGACTACATTCATTATTTCAGCTGAAAAATGCTTAGTTTATGAATTATAGTCAACATTAATGAAATGTTCCAAACAAGCGTTTTCAGCCCGAGTGGAGCACATTTTGACCGTTTTTTTAAAAACATCATTGTACATTGAAATTTCTGTTTGCGTATGCTTTAGAAGCAAGAATTAAGAGGACTACATTCATTATTTCAGCTGAAAAATGCTTAGTTTATGATTTATAGTCAACATTAATGTAATGTCCCAAACAAGCGTTTTCAGCCCGAGTGGAGCACATTTTGACTGTTTTTTTAAAAACATCATTGTACATTGAAATTTCTGCTTGCGTATGCTTTAGAAGCAAGAATTAAGAGGACTACATTCATTATTTCAGCTGAAAAATGCTTAGTTTTTGATTTATAGTCAACATTAATGAAATGTCCCCAACAGCGTTTTCAGCCCGAGTGGAGCACATTTTGACTGTTTTTTTAAAAACATCATTGTACATTGAAATTTCTGCTTGCGTATGCTTTAGAAGCAAGAATTAAGAGGACTACATTCATTATTTCAGCTGAAAAATGCTTAGTTTATGATTTATAGTCAACATTAGTGAAATGTCCCAAACAAGCGTTTTCAGCCCGAGTGGAGCACATTTTGACCGTTTTTTTAAAAACATCATTGTACATTGAAATTTCTGTTTGCGTATGCTTTAGAAGCAAGAATTAAGAGGACTACATTCATTATTTCAGCTGAAAAATGCTTAGTTTATGATTTATAGTCAACATTAATGTAATGTCCCAAACAAGCGTTTTCAGCCCGAGTGGAGCACATTTTGACTGTTTTTTTAAAAACATCATTGTACATGGAAATTTCTGCTTGCGTATGCTTTAGAAGCAGGAATTAAGAGGACTACATTCATTATTTCAGCTGAAAAATGCTTAGTTTATGAATTATAGTCAACATTAATGAAATGTTCCAAACAAGCGTTTTCAGCCCGAGTGGAGCACATTATGACCGTTTTTTTAAAAACATCATTGTACATTGAAATTTCTGTTTGCGTATGCTTTAGAAGCAAGAATTAAGAGGACTACATTCATTATTTTAGCTGAAAAATGCTTAGTTTATGATTTATAGTCAACATTAATGTAATGTCCCAAACAAGCGTTTTCAGCCCGAGTGGAGCACATTTTGACTGTTTTTTTAAAAACATCATTGTACATTGAAATTTCTGCTTGCGTATGCTTTAGAAGCAAGAATTAAGAGGACTACATTCATTATTTCGGCTGAAAAATGCTTAGTTTATGATTTATAGTCAACATTAATGAAATGTCCCCAACAGCGTTTTCAGCCCGAGTGGAGCACATTTTGACTGTTTTTTTAAAAACATCATTGTACATTGAAATTTCTGCTTGCGTATGCTTTAGAAGCAAGAATTAAGAGGACTACATTCATTATTTCAGCTGAAAAATGCTTAGTTTTTGATTTATAGTCAACATTAATGAAATGTCCCCAACAGCGTTTTCAGCCCGAGTGGAGCACATTTTGACTGTTTTTTTTAAAAACATCATTGTACATTGAAATTTCTGCTTGCGTATGCTTTAGAAGCAAGAATTAAGAGGACTACATTCATTATTTCAGCTGAAAAATGCTTAGTTTATGAATTATAGTCAACATTAATGAAATGTTCCAAACAAGCGTTTTCAGCCCGAGTGGAGCACATTATGACCGTTTTTTTAAAAACATCATTGTACATTGAAATTTCTGTTTGCGTATGCTTTAGAAGCAAGAATTAAGAGGACTACATTCATTATTTCAGCTGAAAAATGCTTAGTTTATGATTTATAGTCAACATTAATGAAATGTCCCCAACAGCGTTTTCAGCCCGAGTGGAGCACATTTTGACTGTTTTTTTAAAAACATCATTGTACATTGAAATTTCTGCCTGCGTATGCTTTAGAAGCAAGAATTAAGAGGACTACATTCATTATTTCAGCTGAAAAATGCTTAGTTTTTGATTTATAGTCAACATTAATGAAATGTCCCCAACAGCGTTTTCAGCCCGAGTGGAGCACATTTTGACTGTTTTTTTTACAAACATCATTGTACATTGAAATTTCTGCTTGCATATGCTTTAGAAGCAAGAATTAAGAGGACTACATTCATTATTTCAGCTGAAAAATGCTTAGTTTATGATTTATAGTCAACATTAATGTAATGTCCCAAACAAGCGTTTTCAGCCCGAGTGGAGCACATTTTGACCGTTTTTTTAAAAACATCATTGTACATTGAAATTTCTGCTTGCGTATGCTAAAGAAGCAAGAATTAAGACGACTACATTCATTATTTCAGCTGAGAAATGCTTAGTTTATGATTTATAGTCAACATTAATGTAATGTCCCAAACAAGCGTTTTCAGCCCGAGTGGAGCACATTTTGACTGTTTTTTTAAAAACATCATTGTACATTGAAATTTCTGCTTGCGTATGCTTTAGAAGCAAGAATTAAGAGGACTACATTCATTATTTCAGCTGAAAAATGCTTAGTTTTTGATTTATAGTCAACATTAATGAAATGTCCCCAACAGCGTTTTCAGCCCGAGTGGAGCACATTTTGACTGTTTTTTTTAAAAACATCATTGTACATTGAAATTTCTGCTTGCGTATGCTTTAGAAGCAAGAATTAAGAGGACTACATTCATTATTTCAGCTGAAAAATGCTTAGTTTATGAATTATAGTCAACATTAATGAAATGTTCCAAACAAGCGTTTTCAGCCCGAGTGGAGCACATTTTGACCGTTTTTTTAAAAACATCATTGTACATTGAAATTTCTGTTTGCGTATTAAAGCATACGCAAACAGAAATTTCAATGTACAATGATGTTTTTAAAAAAATGGTCAAAATGTGCTCCACTCGGGCTGAAAACGCTTGTTTGGAACATTTCATTAATGTTGACTATAATTCATAAACTAAGCATTTTTCAGCTGAAATAATGAAGCAAGAATTAAGAGGACTACATTCATTATTTCAGCTGAAAAATGCTTAGTTTATGATTTATAGTCAACATTAATGTAATGTCCCCAACAAGCGTTTTCAGCCCGAGTGGAGCACATTTTGACTGTTTTTTTAAAAACATCATTGTACATTGAAATTTCTGCTTGCGTATGCTTTAGAAGCAAGAATTAAGAGGACTACATTCATTATTTCAGCTGAAAAATGCTTAGTTTTTGATTTATAGTCAACATTAATGAAATGTCCCCAACAGCGTTTTCAGCCCGAGTGGAGCACATTTTGACTGTTTTTTTAAAAACATCATTGTACATTGAAATTTCTGCTTGCGTATGCTTTAGAAGCAAGAATTAAGAGGACTACATTCATTATTTCAGCTGAAAAATGCTTAGTTTATGATTTATAGTCAACATTAATGAAATGTTCCAAACAAGCGTTTTCAGCCCGAGTGGAGCACATTTTGACTGTTTTTTTAAAAACATCATTGTACATTGAAATTTCTGCTTGCGTATGCTTTAGAAGCAAGAATTAAGAGGACTACATTCATTATTTCAGCTGAAAAATGCTTAGTTTATGATTTATAGTCAACATTAATGAAATGTTCCAAACAAGCGTTTTCAGCCCGAGTGGAGCACATTTTGACCGTTTTTTTAAAAACATCATTGTACAATGAAATTTCTGTTTGCGTATGCTTTAGAAGCAAGAATTAAGAGGACTACATTCATTATTTCAGCTGAAAAATGCTTAGTTTATGATTTATAGTCAACATTAATGTAATGTCCCAAACAAGCGTTTTCAGCCCGAGTGGAGCACATTTTGACTGTTTTTTTAAAAACATCATTGTACATTGAAATTTCTGCTTGCGTATGCTTTAGAAGCAAGAATTAAGAGGACTACATTCATTATTTCGGCTGAAAAATGCTTAGTTTATGATTTATAGTCAACATTAGTGAAATGTCCCAAACAAGCGTTTTCAGCCCGAGTGGAGCACATTTTGACCGTTTTTTTAAAAACATCATTGTACATTGAAATTTCTGTTTGCGTATGCTTTAGAAGCAAGAATTAAGAGGACTACATTCATTATTTCAGCTGAAAAATGCTTAGTTTATGATTTATAGTCAACATTAATGAAATGTCCCCAACAGCGTTTTCAGCCCGAGTGGAGCACATTTTGACTGTTTTTTTAAAAACATCATTGTACATTGAAATTTCTGCTTGCGTATGCTTTAGAAGCAAGAATTAAGAGGACTACATTCATTATTTCAGCTGAAAAATGCTTAGTTTTTGATTTATAGTCAACATTAATGAAATGTCCCCAACAGCGTTTTCAGCCCGAGTGGAGCACATTTTGACTGTTTTTTTTAAAAACATCATTGTACATTGAAATTTCTGCTTGCGTATGCTTTAGAAGCAAGAATTAAGAGGACTACATTCATTATTTCAGCTGAAAAATGCTTAGTTTATGAATTATAGTCAACATTAATGAAATGTTCCAAACAAGCGTTTTCAGCCCGAGTGGAGCACATTTTGACCGTTTTTTTAAAAACATCATTGTACATTGAAATTTCTGTTTGCGTATGCTTTAGAAGCAAGAATTAAGAGGACTACATTCATTATTTCAGCTGAAAAATGCTTAGTTTATGATTTATAGTCCACATTAATGAAATGTCCCCAACAGCGTTTTCAGCCCGAGTGGAGCACATTTTGACTGTTTTTTTAAAAACATCATTGTACATTGAAATTTCTGCTTGCGTATGCTTTAGAAGCAAGAATTAAGAGGACTACATTCATTATTTCAGCTGAAAAATGCTTAGTTTTTGATTTATAGTCAACATTAATGAAATGTCCCCAACAGCGTTTTCAGCCCGAGTGGAGCACATTTTGACTGTTTTTTTTAAAAACATCATTGTACATTGAAATTTCTGCTTGCGTATGCTTTAGAAGCAAGAATTAAGAGGACTACATTCATTATTTCAGCTGAAAAATGCTTAGTTTATGAATTATAGTCAACATTAATGAAATGTTCCAAACAAGCGTTTTCAGCCCGAGTGGAGCACATTTTGACCGTTTTTTTAAAAACATCATTGTACATTGAAATTTCTGTTTGCGTATGCTTTAGAAGCAAGAATTAAGAGGACTACATTCATTATTTCAGCTGAAAAATGCTTAGTTTATGATTTATAGTCAACATTAATGTAATGTCCCAAACAAGCGTTTTCAGCCCGAGTGGAGCACATTTTGACTGTTTTTTTAAAAACATCATTGTACATTGAAATTTCTGCTTGCGTATGCTTTAGAAGCAAGAATTAAGAGGACTACATTCATTATTTCAGCTGAAAAATGCTTAGTTTTTGATTTATAGTCAACATTAATGAAATGTCCCCAACAGCGTTTTCAGCCCGAGTGGAGCACATTTTGACTGTTTTTTTAAAAACATCATTGTACATTGAAATTTCTGCTTGCGTATGCTTTAGAAGCAAGAATTAAGAGGACTACATTCATTATTTCAGCTGAAAAATGCTTAGTTTATGATTTATAGTCAACATTAGTGAAATGTCCCAAACAAGCGTTTTCAGCCCGAGTGGAGCACATTTTGACCGTTTTTTTAAAAACATCATTGTACATTGAAATTTCTGTTTGCGTATGCTTTAGAAGCAAGAATTAAGAGGACTACATTCATTATTTCAGCTGAAAAATGCTTAGTTTATGATTTATAGTCAACATTAATGTAATGTCCCAAACAAGCGTTTTCAGCCCGAGTGGAGCACATTTTGACTGTTTTTTTAAAAACATCATTGTACATGGAAATTTCTGCTTGCGTATGCTTTAGAAGCAGGAATTAAGAGGACTACATTCATTATTTCAGCTGAAAAATGCTTAGTTTATGAATTATAGTCAACATTAATGAAATGTTCCAAACAAGCGTTTTCAGCCCGAGTGGAGCACATTATGACCGTTTTTTTAAAAACATCATTGTACATTGAAATTTCTGTTTGCGTATGCTTTAGAAGCAAGAATTAAGAGGACTACATTCATTATTTTAGCTGAAAAATGCTTAGTTTATGATTTATAGTCAACATTAATGTAATGTCCCAAACAAGCGTTTTCAGCCCGAGTGGAGCACATTTTGACTGTTTTTTTAAAAACATCATTGTACATTGAAATTTCTGCTTGCGTATGCTTTAGAAGCAAGAATTAAGAGGACTACATTCATTATTTCGGCTGAAAAATGCTTAGTTTATGATTTATAGTCAACATTAATGAAATGTCCCCAACAGCGTTTTCAGCCCGAGTGGAGCACATTTTGACTGTTTTTTTAAAAACATCATTGTACATTGAAATTTCTGCTTGCGTATGCTTTAGAAGCAAGAATTAAGAGGACTACATTCATTATTTCAGCTGAAAAATGCTTAGTTTTTGATTTATAGTCAACATTAATGAAATGTCCCCAACAGCGTTTTCAGCCCGAGTGGAGCACATTTTGACTGTTTTTTTTAAAAACATCATTGTACATTGAAATTTCTGCTTGCGTATGCTTTAGAAGCAAGAATTAAGAGGACTACATTCATTATTTCAGCTGAAAAATGCTTAGTTTATGAATTATAGTCAACATTAATGAAATGTTCCAAACAAGCGTTTTCAGCCCGAGTGGAGCACATTATGACCGTTTTTTTAAAAACATCATTGTACATTGAAATTTCTGTTTGCGTATGCTTTAGAAGCAAGAATTAAGAGGACTACATTCATTATTTCAGCTGAAAAATGCTTAGTTTATGATTTATAGTCAACATTAATGAAATGTCCCCAACAGCGTTTTCAGCCCGAGTGGAGCACATTTTGACTGTTTTTTTAAAAACATCATTGTACATTGAAATTTCTGCCTGCGTATGCTTTAGAAGCAAGAATTAAGAGGACTACATTCATTATTTCAGCTGAAAAATGCTTAGTTTTTGATTTATAGTCAACATTAATGAAATGTCCCCAACAGCGTTTTCAGCCCGAGTGGAGCACATTTTGACTGTTTTTTTTAAAAACATCATTGTACATTGAAATTTCTGCTTGCATATGCTTTAGAAGCAAGAATTAAGAGGACTACATTCATTATTTCAGCTGAAAAATGCTTAGTTTATGATTTATAGTCAACATTAATGTAATGTCCCAAACAAGCGTTTTCAGCCCGAGTGGAGCACATTTTGACCGTTTTTTTAAAAACATCATTGTACATTGAAATTTCTGCTTGCGTATGCTAAAGAAGCAAGAATTAAGACGACTACATTCATTATTTCAGCTGAGAAATGCTTAGTTTATGATTTATAGTCAACATTAATGTAATGTCCCAAACAAGCGTTTTCAGCCCGAGTGGAGCACATTTTGACTGTTTTTTTAAAAACATCATTGTACATTGAAATTTCTGCTTGCGTATGCTTTAGAAGCAAGAATTAAGAGGACTACATTCATTATTTCAGCTGAAAAATGCTTAGTTTATGATTTATAGTCAACATTAATGAAATGTCCCCAACAGCGTTTTCAGCCCGAGTGGAGCACATTTTGACTGTTTTTTTAAAAACATCATTGTACATTGAAATTTCTGCTTGCGTATGCTTTAGAAGCAAGAATTAAGAGGACTACATTCATTATTTCAGCTGAAAAATGCTTAGTTTATGATTTATAGTCAACATTAGTGAAATGTCCCAAACAAGCGTTTTCAGCCCGAGTGGAGCACATTTTGACCGTTTTTTTAAAAACATCATTGTACATTGAAATTTCTGTTTGCGTATGCTTTAGAAGCAAGAATTAAGAGGACTACATTCATTATTTCAGCTGAAAAATGCTTAGTTTATGATTTATAGTCAACATTAATGTAATGTCCCAAACAAGCGTTTTCAGCCCGAGTGGAGCACATTTTGACTGTTTTTTTAAAAACATCATTGTACATTGAAATTTCTGCTTGCGTATGCTTTAGAAGCAAGAATTAAGAGGACTACATTCATTATTTCAGCTGAAAAATGCTTAGTTTATGATTTATAGTCAACATTAATGTAATGTCCCAAACAAGCGTTTTCAGCCCGAGTGGAGCACATTTTGACTGTTTTTTTAAAAACATCATTGTACATTGAAATTTCTGCTTGCGTATGCTTTAGATGCAAGAATTAAGAGGACTACATTCATTATTTCAGCTGAAAAATGCTTAGTTTATGATTTATAGTCAACATTAGTGAAATGTCCCAAACAAGCGTTTTCAGCCCGAGTGGAGCACATTTTGACCGTTTTTTTAAAAACATCATTGTACATTGAAATTTCTGTTTGCGTATGCTTTAGAAGCAAGAATTAAGAGGACTACATTCATTATTTCAGCTGAAAAATGCTTAGTTTATGATTTATAGTCAACATTAATGTAATGTCCCAAACAAGCGTTTTCAGCCCGAGTGGAGCACATTTTGACTGTTTTTTTAAAAACATCATTGTACATTGAAATTTCTGCTTGCGTATGCTTTAGAAGCAAGAATTAAGAGGACTACATTCATTATTTCAGCTGAAAAATGCTTAGTTTATGAATTATAGTCAACATTAATGAAATGTTCCAAACAAGCGTTTTCAGCCCGAGTGGAGCACATTTTGACCGTTTTTTTAAAAACATCATTGTACATTGAAATTTCTGTTTGCGTATGCTTTAGAAGCAAGAATTAAGAGGACTACATTCATTATTTCAGCTGAAAAATGCTTAGTTTTTGATTTATAGTCAACATTAATGAAATGTCCCCAACAGCGTTTTCAGCCCGAGTGGAGCACATTTTGACTGTTTTTTTAAAAACATCATTGTACATTGAAATTTCTGCTTGCGTATGCTTTAGAAGCAAGAATTAAGAGGACTACATTCATTATTTCAGCTGAAAAATGCTTAGTTTATGATTTATAGTCAACATTAATGAAATGTTCCAAACAAGCGTTTTCAGCCCGAGTGGAGCACATTTTGACCGTTTTTTTAAAAACATCATTGTACATTGAAATTTCTGCTTGCGTATGCTTTAGAAGCAAGAATTAAGAGGACTACATTCATTATTTCAGCTGAAAAATGCTTAGTTTTTGATTTATAGTCAACATTAATGAAATGTCCCCAACAGCGTTTTCAGCCCGAGTGGAGCACATTTTGACTGTTTTTTTAAAAACATCATTGTACATTGAAATTTCTGCTTGCGTATGCTTTAGAAGCAAGAATTAAGAGGACTACATTCATTATTTCAGCTGAAAAATGCTTAGTTTATGAATTATAGTCAACATTAATGAAATGTTCCAAACAAGCGTTTTCAGCCCGAGTGGAGCACATTTTGACCGTTTTTTTAAAAACATCATTGTACATTGAAATTTCTGTTTGCGTATGCTTTAGAAGCAAGAATTAAGAGGACTACATTCATTATTTCAGCTGAAAAATGCTTAGTTTTTGATTTATAGTCAACATTAATGAAATGTCCCCAACAGCGTTTTCAGCCCGAGTGGAGCACATTTTGACTGTTTTTTTAAAAACATCATTGTACATTGAAATTTCTGCTTGCGTATGCTTTAGAAGCAAGAATTAAGAAGACTACATTCATTATTTCAGCTGAAAAATGCTTAGTTTATGATTTATAGTCAACATTAATGAAATGTTCCAAACAAGCGTTTTCAGCCCGAGTGGAGCACATTTTGACTGTTTTTTTAAAAACATCATTGTACATTGAAATTTCTGCTTGCGTATGCTTTAGAAGCAAGAATTAAGAGGACTACATTCATTATTTCAGCTGAAAAATGCTTAGTTTTTGATTTATAGTCAACATTAATGAAATGTTCCAAACAAGCGTTTTCAGCCCGAGTGGAGCACATTTTGACCGTTTTTTTAAAAACATCATTGTACATTGAAATTTCTGTTTGCGTATTAAAGCATACGCAAACAGAAATTTCAATGTACAATGATGTTTTTAAAAAAATGGTCAAAATGTGCTCCACTCGGGCTGAAAACGCTTGTTTGGAACATTTCATTAATGTTGACTATAATTCATAAACTAAGCATTTTTCAGCTGAAATAATGAAGCAAGAATTAAGAGGACTACATTCATTATTTCAGCTGAAAAATGCTTAGTTTATGATTTATAGTCAACATTAATGTAATGTCCCCAACAAGCGTTTTCAGCCCGAGTGGAGCACATTTTGACTGTTTTTTTAAAAACATCATTGTACATTGAAATTTCTGCTTGCGTATGCTTTAGAAGCAAGAATTAAGAGGACTACATTCATTATTTCAGCTGAAAAATGCTTAGTTTTTGATTTATAGTCAACATTAATGAAATGTCCCCAACAGCGTTTTCAGCCCGAGTGGAGCACATTTTGACTGTTTTTTTAAAAACATCATTGTACATTGAAATTTCTGCTTGCGTATGCTTTAGAAGCAAGAATTAAGAGGACTACATTCATTATTTCAGCTGAAAAATGCTTAGTTTATGATTTATAGTCAACATTAGTGAAATGTCCCAAACAAGCGTTTTCAGCCCGAGTGGAGCACATTTTGACCGTTTTTTTAAAAACATCATTGTACATTGAAATTTCTGTTTGCGTATGCTTTAGAAGCAAGAATTAAGAGGACTACATTCATTATTTCAGCTGAAAAATGCTTAGTTTATGATTTATAGTCAACATTAATGTAATGTCCCAAACAAGCGTTTTCAGCCCGAGTGGAGCACATTTTGACTGTTTTTTTAAAAACATCATTGTACATTGAAATTTCTGCTTGCGTATGCTTTAGAAGCAAGAATTAAGAGGACTACATTCATTATTTCGGCTGAAAAATGCTTAGTTTATGATTTATAGTCAACATTAATGAAATGTCCCCAACAGCGTTTTCAGCCCGAGTGGAGCACATTTTGACTGTTTTTTTAAAAACATCATTGTACATTGAAATTTCTGCTTGCGTATGCTTTAGAAGCAAGAATTAAGAGGACTACATTCATTATTTCAGCTGAAAAATGCTTAGTTTTTGATTTATAGTCAACATTAATGAAATGTCCCCAACAGCGTTTTCAGCCCGAGTGGAGCACATTTTGACTGTTTTTTTTAAAAACATCATTGTACATTGAAATTTCTGCTTGCGTATGCTTTAGAAGCAAGAATTAAGAGGACTACATTCATTATTTCAGCTGAAAAATGCTTAGTTTATGAATTATAGTCAACATTAATGAAATGTTCCAAACAAGCGTTTTCAGCCCGAGTGGAGCACATTTTGACCGTTTTTTTAAAAACATCATTGTACATTGAAATTTCTGTTTGCGTATGCTTTAGAAGCAAGAATTAAGAGGACTACATTCATTATTTCAGCTGAAAAATGCTTAGTTTATGATTTATAGTCAACATTAATGTAATGTCCCAAACAAGCGTTTTCAGCCCGAGTGGAGCACATTTTGACTGTTTTTTTAAAAACATCATTGTACATTGAAATTTCTGCTTGCGTATGCTTTAGAAGCAAGAATTAAGAGGACTACATTCATTATTTCAGCTGAAAAATGCTTAGTTTTTGATTTATAGTCAACATTAATGAAATGTCCCCAACAGCGTTTTCAGCCCGAGTGGAGCACATTTTGACTGTTTTTTTAAAAACATCATTGTACATTGAAATTTCTGCTTGCGTATGCTTTAAAAGCAAGAATTAAGAGGACTACATTCATTATTTCAGCTGAAAAATGCTTAGTTTATGATTTATAGTCAACATTAGTGAAATGTCCCAAACAAGCGTTTTCAGCCCGAGTGGAGCACATTTTGACCGTTTTTTTAAAAACATCATTGTACATTGAAATTTCTGTTTGCGTATGCTTTAGAAGCAAGAATTAAGAGGACTACATTCATTATTTCAGCTGAAAAATGCTTAGTTTATGATTTATAGTCAACATTAATGTAATGTCCCAAACAAGCGTTTTCAGCCCGAGTGGAGCACATTTTGACTGTTTTTTTAAAAACATCATTGTACATGGAAATTTCTGCTTGCGTATGCTTTAGAAGCAAGAATTAAGAGGACTACATTCATTATTTCAGCTGAAAAATGCTTAGTTTATGATTTATAGTCAACATTAGTGAAATGTCCCAAACAAGCGTTTTCAGCCCGAGTGGAGCACATTTTGACTGTTTTTTTAAAAACATCATTGTACATTGAAATTTCTGTTTGCGTATGCTTTAGAAGCAAGAATTAAGAGGACTACATTCATTATTTCAGCTGAAAAATGCTTAGTTTATGATTTATAGTCAACATTAATGTAATGTCCCAAACAAGCGTTTTCAGCCCGAGTGGAGCACATTTTGACTGTTTTTTTAAAAACATCATTGTACATTGAAATTTCTGCTTGCGTATGCTTTAGAAGCAAGAATTAAGAGGACTACATTCATTATTTCAGCTGAAAAATGCTTAGTTTTTGATTTATAGTCAACATTAATGAAATGTCCCCAACAGCGTTTTCAGCCCGAGTGGAGCACATTTTGACTGTTTTTTTTAAAAACATCATTGTACATTGAAATTTCTGCTTGCGTATGCTTTAGAAGCAAGAATTAAGAGGACTGCATTCATTATTTCAGCTGAAAAATGCTTAGTTTATGATTTATAGTCAACATTAATGTAATGTCCCCAACAGCGTTTTCAGCCCGAGTGGAGCACATTTTGACTGTTTTTTTAAAAACATCATTGTACATTGAAATTTCTGCTTGCGTATGCTTTAGAAGCAAGAATTAAGAGGACTACATTCATTATTTCGGCTGAAAAATGCTTAGTTTATGATTTATAGTCAACATTAATGAAATGTCCCCAACAGCGTTTTCAGCCCGAGTGGAGCACATTTTGACTGTTTTTTTAAAAACATCATTGTACATTGAAATTTCTGCTTGCGTATGCTTTAGAAGCAAGAATTAAGAGGACTACATTCATTATTTCAGCTGAAAAATGCTTAGTTTTTGATTTATAGTCAAGATTAATGAAATGTCCCCAACAGCGTTTTCAGCCCGAGTGGAGCACATTTTGACTGTTTTTTTTAAAAACATCATTGTACATTGAAATTTCTGCTTGCGTATGCTTTAGAAGCAAGAATTAAGAGGACTACATTCATTATTTCAGCTGAAAAATGCTTAGTTTATGAATTATAGTCAACATTAATGAAATGTTCCAAACAAGCGTTTTCAGCCCGAGTGGAGCACATTATGACCGTTTTTTTAAAAACATCATTGTACATTGAAATTTCTGTTTGCGTATGCTTTAGAAGCAAGAATTAAGAGGACTACATTCATTATTTTAGCTGAAAAATGCTTAGTTTATGATTTATAGTCAACATTAATGTAATGTCCCAAACAAGCGTTTTCAGCCCGAGTGGAGCACATTTTGACTGTTTTTTTAAAAACATCATTGTACATTGAAATTTCTGCTTGCGTATGCTTTAGAAGCAAGAATTAAGAGGACTACATTCATTATTTCGGCTGAAAAATGCTTAGTTTATGATTTATAGTCAACATTAATGAAATGTCCCCAACAGCGTTTTCAGCCCGAGTGGAGCACATTTTGACTGTTTTTTTAAAAACATCATTGTACATTGAAATTTCTGCTTGCGTATGCTTTAGAAGCAAGAATTAAGAGGACTACATTCATTATTTAGGCTGAAAAATGCTTAGTTTATGATTTATAATCAACATTAATGAAATGTCCCCAACAGCGTTTTCAGCCCGAGTGGAGCACATTTTGACTGTTTTTTTAAAAACATCATTGTACATTGAAATTTCTGCTTGCGTATGCTTTAGAAGCAAGAATTAAGAGGACTACATTCATTATTTCAGCTGAAAAATGCTTAGTTTATGATTTATAGTCAACATTAATGAAATGTCCCCAACAGCGTTTTCAGCCCGAGTGGAGCACATTTTGACTGTTTTTTTTAAAAACATCATTGTACATTGAAATTTCTGCTTGCGTATGCTTTAGAAGCAAGAATTAAGAGGACTACATTCATTATTTCAGCTGAAAAATGCTTAGTTTATGATTTATAGTCAACATTAATGTATGTCCCAAACAAGCGTTTTCAGCCCGAGTGGAGCACATTTTGACCGTTTTTTTAAAAACATCATTGTACAATGAAATTTCTGTTTGCGTATGCTTTAGAAGCAAGAATTAAGAGGACTACATTCATTATTTCAGCTGAAAAATGCTTAGTTTATGATTTATAGTCAACATTAATGTAATGTCCCAAACAAGCGTTTTCAGCCCGAGTGGAGCACATTTTGACTGTTTTTTTAAAAACATCATTGTACATTGAAATTTCTGCTTGCGTATGCTTTAGAAGCAAGAATTAAGAGGACTACATTCATTATTTCGGCTGAAAAATGCTTAGTTTATGATTTATAGTCAACATTAATGAAATGTCCCCAACAGCGTTTTCAGCCCGAGTGGAGCACATTTTGACTGTTTTTTTAAAAACATCATTGTACATTGAAATTTCTGCTTGCGTATGCTTTAGAAGCAAGAATTAAGAGGACTACATTCATTATTTAGGCTGAAAAATGCTTAGTTTATGATTTATAGTCAACATTAATGAAATGTCCCCAACAGCGTTTTCAGCCCGAGTGGAGCACATTTTGACTGTTTTTTTAAAAACATCATTGTACATTGAAATTTCTGCTTGCGTATGCTTTAGAAGCAAGAATTAAGAGGACTACATTCATTATTTCAGCTGAAAAATGCTTAGTTTTTGATTTATAGTCAACATTAATGAAATGTCCCCAACAGCGTTTTCAGCCCGAGTGGAGCACATTTTGACTGTTTTTTTAAAAACATCATTGTACATTGAAATTTCTGCTTGCGTATGCTTTAAAAGCAAGAATTAAGAGGACTACATTCATTATTTCAGCTGAAAAATGCTTAGTTTATGATTTATAGTCAACATTAGTGAAATGTCCCAAACAAGCGTTTTCAGCCCGAGTGGAGCACATTTTGACCGTTTTTTTAAAAACATCATTGTACATTGAAATTTCTGTTTGCGTATGCTTTAGAAGCAAGAATTAAGAGGACTACATTCATTATTTCAGCTGAAAAATGCTTAGTTTATGATTTATAGTCAACATTAATGTAATGTCCCAAACAAGCGTTTTCAGCCCGAGTGGAGCACATTTTGACTGTTTTTTTAAAAACATCATTGTACATGGAAATTTCTGCTTGCGTATGCTTTAGAAGCAAGAATTAAGAGGACTACATTCATTATTTCAGCTGAAAAATGCTTAGTTTATGATTTATAGTCAACATTAGTGAAATGTCCCAAACAAGCGTTTTCAGCCCGAGTGGAGCACATTTTGACTGTTTTTTTAAAAACATCATTGTACATTGAAATTTCTGTTTGCGTATGCTTTAGAAGCAAGAATTAAGAGGACTACATTCATTATTTCAGCTGAAAAATGCTTAGTTTATGATTTATAGTCAACATTAATGTAATGTCCCAAACAAGCGTTTTCAGCCCGAGTGGAGCACATTTTGACTGTTTTTTTAAAAACATCATTGTACATTGAAATTTCTGCTTGCGTATGCTTTAGAAGCAAGAATTAAGAGGACTACATTCATTATTTCAGCTGAAAAATGCTTGGTTTATGATTTATAGTCAACATTAATGAAATGTCCCCAACAGCGTTTTCAGCCCGAGTGGAGCACATTTTGACTGTTTTTTTTAAAAACATCATTGTACATTGAAATTTCTGCTTGCGTATGCTTTAGAAGCAAGAATTAAGAGGACTACATTCATTATTTCAGCTGAAAAATGCTTAGTTTATGATTTATAGTCAACATTAATGTAATGTCCCCAACAGCGTTTTCAGCCCGAGTGGAGCACATTTTGACTGTTTTTTTAAAAACATCATTGTACATTGAAATTTCTGCTTGCGTATGCTTTAGAAGCAAGAATTAAGAGGACTACATTCATTATTTCGGCTGAAAAATGCTTAGTTTATGATTTATAGTCAACATTAATGAAATGTCCCCAACAGCGTTTTCAGCCCGAGTGGAGCACATTTTGACTGTTTTTTTAAAAACATCATTGTACATTGAAATTTCTGCTTGCGTATGCTTTAGAAGCAAGAATTAAGAGGACTACATTCATTATTTCAGCTGAAAAATGCTTAGTTTTTGATTTATAGTCAAGATTAATGAAATGTCCCCAACAGCGTTTTCAGCCCGAGTGGAGCACATTTTGACTGTTTTTTTTAAAAACATCATTGTACATTGAAATTTCTGCTTGCGTATGCTTTAGAAGCAAGAATTAAGAGGACTACATTCATTATTTCAGCTGAAAAATGCTTAGTTTATGAATTATAGTCAACATTAATGAAATGTTCCAAACAAGCGTTTTCAGCCCGAGTGGAGCACATTATGACCGTTTTTTTAAAAACATCATTGTACATTGAAATTTCTGTTTGCGTATGCTTTAGAAGCAAGAATTAAGAGGACTACATTCATTATTTTAGCTGAAAAATGCTTAGTTTATGATTTATAGTCAACATTAATGTAATGTCCCAAACAAGCGTTTTCAGCCCGAGTGGAGCACATTTTGACTGTTTTTTTAAAAACATCATTGTACATTGAAATTTCTGCTTGCGTATGCTTTAGAAGCAAGAATTAAGAGGACTACATTCATTATTTCGGCTGAAAAATGCTTAGTTTATGATTTATAGTCAACATTAATGAAATGTCCCCAACAGCGTTTTCAGCCCGAGTGGAGCACATTTTGACTGTTTTTTTAAAAACATCATTGTACATTGAAATTTCTGCTTGCGTATGCTTTAGAAGCAAGAATTAAGAGGACTACATTCATTATTTAGGCTGAAAAATGCTTAGTTTATGATTTATAATCAACATTAATGAAATGTCCCCAACAGCGTTTTCAGCCCGAGTGGAGCACATTTTGACTGTTTTTTTAAAAACATCATTGTACATTGAAATTTCTGCTTGCGTATGCTTTAGAAGCAAGAATTAAGAGGACTACATTCATTATTTCAGCTGAAAAATGCTTAGTTTATGATTTATAGTCAACATTAATGAAATGTCCCCAACAGCGTTTTCAGCCCGAGTGGAGCACATTTTGACTGTTTTTTTTAAAAACATCATTGTACATTGAAATTTCTGCTTGCGTATGCTTTAGAAGCAAGAATTAAGAGGACTACATTCATTATTTCAGCTGAAAAATGCTTAGTTTATGATTTATAGTCAACATTAATGTATGTCCCAAACAAGCGTTTTCAGCCCGAGTGGAGCACATTTTGACCGTTTTTTTAAAAACATCATTGTACAATGAAATTTCTGTTTGCGTATGCTTTAGAAGCAAGAATTAAGAGGACTACATTCATTATTTCAGCTGAAAAATGCTTAGTTTATGATTTATAGTCAACATTAATGTAATGTCCCAAACAAGCGTTTTCAGCCCGAGTGGAGCACATTTTGACTGTTTTTTTAAAAACATCATTGTACATTGAAATTTCTGCTTGCGTATGCTTTAGAAGCAAGAATTAAGAGGACTACATTCATTATTTCGGCTGAAAAATGCTTAGTTTATGATTTATAGTCAACATTAATGAAATGTCCCCAACAGCGTTTTCAGCCCGAGTGGAGCACATTTTGACTGTTTTTTTAAAAACATCATTGTACATTGAAATTTCTGCTTGCGTATGCTTTAGAAGCAAGAATTAAGAGGACTACATTCATTATTTCAGCTGAAAAATGCTTAGTTTTTGATTTATAGTCAAGATTAATGAAATGTCCCCAACAGCGTTTTCAGCCCGAGTGGAGCACATTTTGACTGTTTTTTTTAAAAACATCATTGTACATTGAAATTTCTGCTTGCGTATGCTTTAGAAGCAAGAATTAAGAGGACTACATTCATTATTTCAGCTGAAAAATGCTTAGTTTATGAATTATAGTCAACATTAATGAAATGTTCCAAACAAGCGTTTTCAGCCCGAGTGGAGCACATTATGACCGTTTTTTTAAAAACATCATTGTACATTGAAATTTCTGTTTGCGTATGCTTTAGAAGCAAGAATTAAGAGGACTACATTCATTATTTTAGCTGAAAAATGCTTAGTTTATGATTTATAGTCAACATTAATGTAATGTCCCAAACAAGCGTTTTCAGCCCGAGTGGAGCACATTTTGACTGTTTTTTTAAAAACATCATTGTACATTGAAATTTCTGCTTGCGTATGCTTTAGAAGCAAGAATTAAGAGGACTACATTCATTATTTCGGCTGAAAAATGCTTAGTTTATGATTTATAGTCAACATTAATGAAATGTCCCCAACAGCGTTTTCAGCCCGAGTGGAGCACATTTTGACTGTTTTTTTAAAAACATCATTGTACATTGAAATTTCTGCTTGCGTATGCTTTAGAAGCAAGAATTAAGAGGACTACATTCATTATTTAGGCTGAAAAATGCTTAGTTTATGATTTATAGTCAACATTAATGAAATGTCCCCAACAGCGTTTTCAGCCCGAGTGGAGCACATTTTGACTGTTTTTTTAAAAACATCATTGTACATTGAAATTTCTGCTTGCGTATGCTTTAGAAGCAAGAATTAAGAGGACTACATTCATTATTTCAGCTGAAAAATGCTTAGTTTATGAATTATAGTCAACATTAATGAAATGTTCCAAACAAGCGTTTTCAGCCCGAGTGGAGCACATTTTGACCGTTTTTTTAAAAACATCATTGTACATTGAAATTTCTGCTTGCGTATGCTTTAGAAGCAAGAATTAAGAGGACTACATTCATTATTTCAGCTGAAAAATGCTTAGTTTTTGATTTATAGTCAACATTAATGAAATGTCCCCAACAGCGTTTTCAGCCCGAGTGGAGCACATTTTGACTGTTTTTTTAAAAACATCATTGTACATTGAAATTTCTGCTTGCATATGCTTTAGAAGCAAGAATTAAGAGGACTACATTCATTATTTCAGCTGAAAAATGCTTAGTTTATGAATTATAGTCAACATTAATGAAATGTTCCAAACAAGCGTTTTCAGCCCGAGTGGAGCACATTTTGACCGTTTTTTTAAAAACATCATTGTACATTGAAATTTCTGTTTGCGTATGCTTTAGAAGCAAGAATTAAGAGGACTACATTCATTATTTCAGCTGAAAAATGCTTAGTTTATGATTTATAGTCAACATTAATGTAATGTCCCCAACAAGCGTTTTCAGCCCGAGTGGAGCACATTTTGACTGTTTTTTTAAAAACATCATTGTACATTGAAATTTCTGCTTGCGTATGCTTTAGATTTAGAAGCAAGAATTAAGAGGACTACATTCATTATTTCAGCTGAAAAATGCTTAGTTTTTGATTTATAGTCAACATTAATGAAATGTCCCCAACAGCGTTTTCAGCCCGAGTGGAGCACATTTTGACTGTTTTTTTAAAAACATCATTGTACATTGAAATTTCTGCTTGCGTATGCTTTAGAAGCAAGAATTAAGAGGACTACATTCATTATTTCAGCTGAAAAATGCTTAGTTTATGATTTATAGTCAACATTAGTGAAATGTCCCAAACAAGCGTTTTCAGCCCGAGTGGAGCACATTTTGACCGTTTTTTTAAAAACATCATTGTACATTGAAATTTCTGTTTGCGTATGCTTTAGAAGCAAGAATTAAGAGGACTACATTCATTATTTCAGCTGAAAAATGCTTAGTTTATGATTTATAGTCAACATTAATGTAATGTCCCAAACAAGCGTTTTCAGCCCGAGTGGAGCACATTTTGACTGTTTTTTTAAAAACATCATTGTACATTGAAATTTCTGCTTGCGTATGCTTTAGAAGCAAGAATTAAGAGGACTACATTCATTATTTCAGCTGAAAAATGCTTAGTTTATGATTTATAGTCAACATTAGTGAAATGTCCCAAACAAGCGTTTTCAGCCCGAGTGGAGCACATTTTGACCGTTTTTTTAAAAACATCATTGTACATTGAAATTTCTGTTTGCGTATGCTTTAGAAGCAAGAATTAAGAGGACTACATTCATTATTTCAGCTGAAAAATGCTTAGTTTATGATTTATAGTCAACATTAATGTAATGTCCCAAACAAGCGTTTTCAGCCCGAGTGGAGCACATTTTGACTGTTTTTTTAAAAACATCATTGTACATTGAAATTTCTGCTTGCGTATGCTTTAGAAGCAAGTATTAAGAGGACTACATTCATTATTTCAGCTGAAAAATGCTTAGTTTATGATTTATAGTCAACATTAGTGAAATGTCCCAAACAAGCGTTTTCAGCCCGAGTGGAGCACATTTTGACTGTTTTTTTAAAAACATCATTGTACATTGAAATTTCTGTTTGCGTATGCTTTAGAAGCAAGAATTAAGAGGACTACATTCATTATTTCAGCTGAAAAATGCTTAGTTTATGATTTATAGTCAACATTAATGTAATGTCCCAAACAAGCGTTTTCAGCCCGAGTGGAGCACATTTTGACTGTTTTTTTAAAAACATCATTGTACATTGAAATTTCTGCTTGCGTATGCTTTAGAAGCAAGAATTAAGAGGACTACATTCATTATTTCAGCTGAAAAATGCTTAGTTTATGATTTATAGTCAACATTAATGAAATGTCCCCAACAGCGTTTTCAGCCCGAGTGGAGCACATTTTGACTGTTTTTTTTAAAAACATCATTGTACATTGAAATTTCTGCTTGCGTATGCTTTAGAAGCAAGAATTAAGAGGACTACATTCATTATTTCAGCTGAAAAATGCTTAGTTTATGATTTATAGTCAACATTAATGTAATGTCCCCAACAGCGTTTTCAGCCCGAGTGGAGCACATTTTGACTGTTTTTTTAAAAACATCATTGTACATTGAAATTTCTGCTTGCGTATGCTTTAGAAGCAAGAATTAAGAGGACTACATTCATTATTTCGGCTGAAAAATGCTTAGTTTATGATTTATAGTCAACATTAATGAAATGTCCCCAACAGCGTTTTCAGCCCGAGTGGAGCACATTTTGACTGTTTTTTTAAAAACATCATTGTACATTGAAATTTCTGCTTGCGTATGCTTTAGAAGCAAGAATTAAGAGGACTACATTCATTATTTCAGCTGAAAAATGCTTAGTTTTTGATTTATAGTCAAGATTAATGAAATGTCCCCAACAGCGTTTTCAGCCCGAGTGGAGCACATTTTGACTGTTTTTTTTAAAAACATCATTGTACATTGAAATTTCTGCTTGCGTATGCTTTAGAAGCAAGAATTAAGAGGACTACATTCATTATTTCAGCTGAAAAATGCTTAGTTTATGAATTATAGTCAACATTAATGAAATGTTCCAAACAAGCGTTTTCAGCCCGAGTGGAGCACATTATGACCGTTTTTTTAAAAACATCATTGTACATTGAAATTTCTGTTTGCGTATGCTTTAGAAGCAAGAATTAAGAGGACTACATTCATTATTTTAGCTGAAAAATGCTTAGTTTATGATTTATAGTCAACATTAATGTAATGTCCCAAACAAGCGTTTTCAGCCCGAGTGGAGCACATTTTGACTGTTTTTTTAAAAACATCATTGTACATTGAAATTTCTGCTTGCGTATGCTTTAGAAGCAAGAATTAAGAGGACTACATTCATTATTTCGGCTGAAAAATGCTTAGTTTATGATTTATAGTCAACATTAATGAAATGTCCCCAACAGCGTTTTCAGCCCGAGTGGAGCACATTTTGACTGTTTTTTTAAAAACATCATTGTACATTGAAATTTCTGCTTGCGTATGCTTTAGAAGCAAGAATTAAGAGGACTACATTCATTATTTAGGCTGAAAAATGCTTAGTTTATGATTTATAATCAACATTAATGAAATGTCCCCAACAGCGTTTTCAGCCCGAGTGGAGCACATTTTGACTGTTTTTTTAAAAACATCATTGTACATTGAAATTTCTACTTGCGTATGCTTTAGAAGCAAGAATTAAGAGGACTACATTCATAATTTCAGCTGAAAAATGCTTAGTTTATGATTTATAGTCAACATTAATGAAATGTCCCCAACAGCGTTTTCAGCCCGAGTGGAGCACATTTTGACTGTTTTTTTTAAAAACATCATTGTACATTGAAATTTCTGCTTGCGTATGCTTTAGAAGCAAGAATTAAGAGGACTACATTCATTATTTCAGCTGAAAAATGCTTAGTTTATGATTTATAGTCAACATTAATGTATGTCCCAAACAAGCGTTTTCAGCCCGAGTGGAGCACATTTTGACCGTTTTTTTAAAAACATCATTGTACAATGAAATTTCTGTTTGCGTATGCTTTAGAAGCAAGAATTAAGAGGACTACATTCATTATTTCAGCTGAAAAATGCTTAGTTTATGATTTATAGTCAACATTAATGTAATGTCCCAAACAAGCGTTTTCAGCCCGAGTGGAGCACATTTTGACTGTTTTTTTAAAAACATCATTGTACATTGAAATTTCTGCTTGCGTATGCTTTAGAAGCAAGAATTAAGAGGACTACATTCATTATTTCGGCTGAAAAATGCTTAGTTTATGATTTATAGTCAACATTAATGAAATGTCCCCAACAGCGTTTTCAGCCCGAGTGGAGCACATTTTGACTGTTTTTTTAAAAACATCATTGTACATTGAAATTTCTGCTTGCGTATGCTTTAGAAGCAAGAATTAAGAGGACTACATTCATTATTTCAGCTGAAAAATGCTTAGTTTTTGATTTATAGTCAAGATTAATGAAATGTCCCCAACAGCGTTTTCAGCCCGAGTGGAGCACATTTTGACTGTTTTTTTTAAAAACATCATTGTACATTGAAATTTCTGCTTGCGTATGCTTTAGAAGCAAGAATTAAGAGGACTACATTCATTATTTCAGCTGAAAAATGCTTAGTTTATGAATTATAGTCAACATTAATGAAATGTTCCAAACAAGCGTTTTCAGCCCGAGTGGAGCACATTATGACCGTTTTTTTAAAAACATCATTGTACATTGAAATTTCTGTTTGCGTATGCTTTAGAAGCAAGAATTAAGAGGACTACATTCATTATTTTAGCTGAAAAATGCTTAGTTTATGATTTATAGTCAACATTAATGTAATGTCCCAAACAAGCGTTTTCAGCCCGAGTGGAGCACATTTTGACTGTTTTTTTAAAAACATCATTGTACATTGAAATTTCTGCTTGCGTATGCTTTAGAAGCAAGAATTAAGAGGACTACATTCATTATTTCGGCTGAAAAATGCTTAGTTTATGATTTATAGTCAACATTAATGAAATGTCCCCAACAGCGTTTTCAGCCCGAGTGGAGCACATTTTGACTGTTTTTTTAAAAACATCATTGTACATTGAAATTTCTGCTTGCGTATGCTTTAGAAGCAAGAATTAAGAGGACTACATTCATTATTTAGGCTGAAAAATGCTTAGTTTATGATTTATAGTCAACATTAATGAAATGTCCCCAACAGCGTTTTCAGCCCGAGTGGAGCACATTTTGACTGTTTTTTTAAAAACATCATTGTACATTGAAATTTCTGCTTGCGTATGCTTTAGAAGCAAGAATTAAGAGGACTACATTCATTATTTCAGCTGAAAAATGCTTAGTTTATGAATTATAGTCAACATTAATGAAATGTTCCAAACAAGCGTTTTCAGCCCGAGTGGAGCACATTTTGACCGTTTTTTTAAAAACATCATTGTACATTGAAATTTCTGTTTGCGTATGCTTTAGAAGCAAGAATTAAGAGGACTACATTCATTATTTCAGCTGAAAAATGCTTAGTTTTTGATTTATAGTCAACATTAATGAAATGTCCCCAACAGCGTTTTCAGCCCGAGTGGAGCACATTTTGACTGTTTTTTTAAAAACATCATTGTACATTGAAATTTCTGCTTGCGTATGCTTTAGAAGCAAGAATTAAGAGGACTACATTCATTATTTTAGCTGAAAAATGCTTAGTTTATGATTTATAGTCAACATTAATGAAATGTTCCAAACAAGCGTTTTCAGCCCGAGTGGAGCACATTTTGACCGTTTTTTTAAAAACATCATTGTACATTGAAATTTCTGCTTGCGTATGCTTTAGAAGCAAGAATTAAGAGGACTACATTCATTATTTCAGCTGAAAAATGCTTAGTTTTTGATTTATAGTCAACATTAATGAAATGTCCCCAACAGCGTTTTCAGCCCGAGTGGAGCACATTTTGACTGTTTTTTTAAAAACATCATTGTACATTGAAATTTCTGCTTGCGTATGCTTTAGAAGCAAGAATTAAGAGGACTACATTCATTATTTCAGCTGAAAAATGCTTAGTTTATGATTTATAGTCAACATTAATGAAATGTTCCAAACAAGCGTTTTCAGCCCGAGTGGAGCACATTTTGACTGTTTTTTTAAAAACATCATTGTACATTGAAATTTCTGCTTGCGTATGCTTTAGAAGCAAGAATTAAGAGGACTACATTCATTATTTCAGCTGAAAAATGCTTAGTTTATGATTTATAGTCAACATTAATGAAATGTCCCCAACAGCGTTTTCAGCCCGAGTGGAGCACATTTTGACTGTTTTTTTAAAAACATCATTGTACATTGAAATTTCTGCTTGCGTATGCTTTAGAAGCAAGAATTAAGAGGACTACATTCATTATTTCAGCTGAAAAATGCTTAGTTTATGATTTATAGTCAACATTAATGAAATGTCCCCAACAGCGTTTTCAGCCCGAGTGGAGCACATTTTGACTGTTTTTTTAAAAACATCATTGTACATTGAAATTTCTGCTTGCGTATGCTTTAGAAGCAAGTATTAAGAGGACTACATTCATTATTTCAGCTGAAAAATGCTTAGTTTATGATTTATAGTCAACATTAGTGAAATGTCCCAAACAAGCGTTTTCAGCCCGAGTGGAGCACATTTTGACTGTTTTTTTAAAAACATCATTGTACATTGAAATTTCTGTTTGCGTATGCTTTAGAAGCAAGAATTAAGAGGACTACATTCATTATTTCAGCTGAAAAATGCTTAGTTTATGATTTATAGTCAACATTAATGTAATGTCCCAAACAAGCGTTTTCAGCCCGAGTGGAGCACATTTTGACTGTTTTTTTAAAAACATCATTGTACATTGAAATTTCTGCTTGCGTATGCTTTAGAAGCAAGAATTAAGAGGACTACATTCATTATTTCAGCTGAAAAATGCTTAGTTTTTGATTTATAGTCAAGATTAATGAAATGTCCCCAACAGCGTTTTCAGCCCGAGTGGAGCACATTTTGACTGTTTTTTTTAAAAACATCATTGTACATTGAAATTTCTGCTTGCGTATGCTTTAGAAGCAAGAATTAAGAGGACTACATTCATTATTTCAGCTGAAAAATGCTTAGTTTATGAATTATAGTCAACATTAATGAAATGTTCCAAACAAGCGTTTTCAGCCCGAGTGGAGCACATTATGACCGTTTTTTTAAAAACATCATTGTACATTGAAATTTCTGTTTGCGTATGCTTTAGAAGCAAGAATTAAGAGGACTACATTCATTATTTCAGCTGAAAAATGCTTAGTTTATGATTTATAGTCAACATTAATGTAATGTCCCAAACAAGCGTTTTCAGCCCGAGTGGAGCACATTTTGACTGTTTTTTTAAAAACATCATTGTACATTGAAATTTCTGCTTGCGTATGCTTTAGAAGCAAGAATTAAGAGGACTACATTCATTATTTCAGCTGAAAAATGCTTAGTTTTTGATTTATAGTCAAGATTAATGAAATGTCCCCAACAGCGTTTTCAGCCCGAGTGGAGCACATTTTGACTGTTTTTTTTAAAAACATCATTGTACATTGAAATTTCTGCTTGCGTATGCTTTAGAAGCAAGAATTAAGAGGACTACATTCATTATTTCAGCTGAAAAATGCTTAGTTTATGAATTATAGTCAACATTAATGAAATGTTCCAAACAAGCGTTTTCAGCCCGAGTGGAGCACATTATGACCGTTTTTTTAAAAACATCATTGTACATTGAAATTTCTGTTTGCGTATGCTTTAGAAGCAAGAATTAAGAGGACTACATTCATTATTTTAGCTGAAAAATGCTTAGTTTATGATTTATAGTCAACATTAATGTAATGTCCCAAACAAGCGTTTTCAGCCCGAGTGGAGCACATTTTGACTGTTTTTTTAAAAACATCATTGTACATTGAAATTTCTGCTTGCGTATGCTTTAGAAGCAAGAATTAAGAGGACTACATTCATTATTTCGGCTGAAAAATGCTTAGTTTATGATTTATAGTCAACATTAATGAAATGTCCCCAACAGCGTTTTCAGCCCGAGTGGAGCACATTTTGACTGTTTTTTTAAAAACATCATTGTACATTGAAATTTCTGCTTGCGTATGCTTTAGAAGCAAGAATTAAGAGGACTACATTCATTATTTAGGCTGAAAAATGCTTAGTTTATGATTTATAATCAACATTAATGAAATGTCCCCAACAGCGTTTTCAGCCCGAGTGGAGCACATTTTGACTGTTTTTTTAAAAACATCATTGTACATTGAAATTTCTACTTGCGTATGCTTTAGAAGCAAGAATTAAGAGGACTACATTCATTATTTCAGCTGAAAAATGCTTAGTTTATGATTTATAGTCAACATTAATGAAATGTCCCCAACAGCGTTTTCAGCCCGAGTGGAGCACATTTTGACTGTTTTTTTTAAAAACATCATTGTACATTGAAATTTCTGCTTGCGTATGCTTTAGAAGCAAGAATTAAGAGGACTACATTCATTATTTCAGCTGAAAAATGCTTAGTTTATGATTTATAGTCAACATTAATGTATGTCCCAAACAAGCGTTTTCAGCCCGAGTGGAGCACATTTTGACCGTTTTTTTAAAAACATCATTGTACAATGAAATTTCTGTTTGCGTATGCTTTAGAAGCAAGAATTAAGAGGACTACATTCATTATTTCAGCTGAAAAATGCTTAGTTTATGATTTATAGTCAACATTAATGTAATGTCCCAAACAAGCGTTTTCAGCCCGAGTGGAGCACATTTTGACTGTTTTTTTAAAAACATCATTGTACATTGAAATTTCTGCTTGCGTATGCTTTAGAAGCAAGAATTAAGAGGACTACATTCATTATTTCGGCTGAAAAATGCTTAGTTTATGATTTATAGTCAACATTAATGAAATGTCCCCAACAGCGTTTTCAGCCCGAGTGGAGCACATTTTGACTGTTTTTTTAAAAACATCATTGTACATTGAAATTTCTGCTTGCGTATGCTTTAGAAGCAAGAATTAAGAGGACTACATTCATTATTTCAGCTGAAAAATGCTTAGTTTTTGATTTATAGTCAAGATTAATGAAATGTCCCCAACAGCGTTTTCAGCCCGAGTGGAGCACATTTTGACTGTTTTTTTTAAAAACATCATTGTACATTGAAATTTCTGCTTGCGTATGCTTTAGAAGCAAGAATTAAGAGGACTACATTCATTATTTCAGCTGAAAAATGCTTAGTTTATGAATTATAGTCAACATTAATGAAATGTTCCAAACAAGCGTTTTCAGCCCGAGTGGAGCACATTATGACCGTTTTTTTAAAAACATCATTGTACATTGAAATTTCTGTTTGCGTATGCTTTAGAAGCAAGAATTAAGAGGACTACATTCATTATTTTAGCTGAAAAATGCTTAGTTTATGATTTATAGTCAACATTAATGTAATGTCCCAAACAAGCGTTTTCAGCCCGAGTGGAGCACATTTTGACTGTTTTTTTAAAAACATCATTGTACATTGAAATTTCTGCTTGCGTATGCTTTAGAAGCAAGAATTAAGAGGACTACATTCATTATTTCGGCTGAAAAATGCTTAGTTTATGATTTATAGTCAACATTAATGAAATGTCCCCAACAGCGTTTTCAGCCCGAGTGGAGCACATTTTGACTGTTTTTTTAAAAACATCATTGTACATTGAAATTTCTGCTTGCGTATGCTTTAGAAGCAAGAATTAAGAGGACTACATTCATTATTTAGGCTGAAAAATGCTTAGTTTATGATTTATAGTCAACATTAATGAAATGTCCCCAACAGCGTTTTCAGCCCGAGTGGAGCACATTTTGACTGTTTTTTTAAAAACATCATTGTACATTGAAATTTCTGCTTGCGTATGCTTTAGAAGCAAGAATTAAGAGGACTACATTCATTATTTCAGCTGAAAAATGCTTAGTTTATGAATTATAGTCAACATTAATGAAATGTTCCAAACAAGCGTTTTCAGCCCGAGTGGAGCACATTTTGACCGTTTTTTTAAAAACATCATTGTACATTGAAATTTCTGTTTGCGTATGCTTTAGAAGCAAGAATTAAGAGGACTACATTCATTATTTCAGCTGAAAAATGCTTAGTTTTTGATTTATAGTCAACATTAATGAAATGTCCCCAACAGCGTTTTCAGCCCGAGTGGAGCACATTTTGACTGTTTTTTTAAAAACATCATTGTACATTGAAATTTCTGCTTGCGTATGCTTTAGAAGCAAGAATTAAGAGGACTACATTCATTATTTTAGCTGAAAAATGCTTAGTTTATGATTTATAGTCAACATTAATGAAATGTTCCAAACAAGCGTTTTCAGCCCGAGTGGAGCACATTTTGACCGTTTTTTTAAAAACATCATTGTACATTGAAATTTCTGCTTGCGTATGCTTTAGAAGCAAGAATTAAGAGGACTACATTCATTATTTCAGCTGAAAAATGCTTAGTTTTTGATTTATAGTCAACATTAATGAAATGTCCCCAACAGCGTTTTCAGCCCGAGTGGAGCACATTTTGACTGTTTTTTTAAAAACATCATTGTACATTGAAATTTCTGCTTGCATATGCTTTAGAAGCAAGAATTAAGAGGACTACATTCATTATTTCAGCTGAAAAATGCTTAGTTTATGAATTATAGTCAACATTAATGAAATGTTCCAAACAAGCGTTTTCAGCCCGAGTGGAGCACATTTTGACCGTTTTTTTAAAAACATCATTGTACATTGAAATTTCTGTTTGCGTATGCTTTAGAAGCAAGAATTAAGAGGACTACATTCATTATTTCAGCTGAAAAATGCTTAGTTTATGATTTATAGTCAACATTAATGTAATGTCCCCAACAAGCGTTTTCAGCCCGAGTGGAGCACATTTTGACTGTTTTTTTAAAAACATCATTGTACATTGAAATTTCTGCTTGCGTATGCTTTAGATTTAGAAGCAAGAATTAAGAGGACTACATTCATTATTTCAGCTGAAAAATGCTTAGTTTTTGATTTATAGTCAACATTAATGAAATGTCCCCAACAGCGTTTTCAGCCCGAGTGGAGCACATTTTGACTGTTTTTTTAAAAACATCATTGTACATTGAAATTTCTGCTTGCGTATGCTTTAGAAGCAAGAATTAAGAGGACTACATTCATTATTTCAGCTGAAAAATGCTTAGTTTATGATTTATAGTCAACATTAGTGAAATGTCCCAAACAAGCGTTTTCAGCCCGAGTGGAGCACATTTTGACCGTTTTTTTAAAAACATCATTGTACATTGAAATTTCTGTTTGCGTATGCTTTAGAAGCAAGAATTAAGAGGACTACATTCATTATTTCAGCTGAAAAATGCTTAGTTTATGATTTATAGTCAACATTAATGTAATGTCCCAAACAAGCGTTTTCAGCCCGAGTGGAGCACATTTTGACTGTTTTTTTAAAAACATCATTGTACATTGAAATTTCTGCTTGCGTATGCTTTAGAAGCAAGAATTAAGAGGACTACATTCATTATTTCAGCTGAAAAATGCTTAGTTTATGATTTATAGTCAACATTAGTGAAATGTCCCAAACAAGCGTTTTCAGCCCGAGTGGAGCACATTTTGACCGTTTTTTTAAAAACATCATTGTACATTGAAATTTCTGTTTGCGTATGCTTTAGAAGCAAGAATTAAGAGGACTACATTCATTATTTCAGCTGAAAAATGCTTAGTTTATGATTTATAGTCAACATTAATGTAATGTCCCAAACAAGCGTTTTCAGCCCGAGTGGAGCACATTTTGACTGTTTTTTTAAAAACATCATTGTACATTGAAATTTCTGCTTGCGTATGCTTTAGAAGCAAGAATTAAGAGGACTACATTCATTATTTCAGCTGAAAAATGCTTAGTTTATGAATTATAGTCAACATTAATGAAATGTCCCCAACAGCGTTTTCAGCCCGAGTGGAGCACATTTTGACTGTTTTTTTAAAAACATCATTGTACATTGAAATTTCTGCTTGCGTATGCTTTAGAAGCAAGAATTAAGAGGACTACATTCATTATTTAGGCTGAAAAATGCTTAGTTTATGATTTATAGTCAACATTAATGAAATGTCCCCAACAGCGTTTTCAGCCCGAGTGGAGCACATTTTGACTGTTTTTTTAAAAACATCATTGTACATTGAAATTTCTGCTTGCGTATGCTTTAGAAGCAAGAATTAAGAGGACTACATTCATTATTTCAGCTGAAAAATGCTTAGTTTATGATTTATAGTCAACATTAATGTAATGTCCCAAACAAGCGTTTTCAGCCCGAGTGGAGCACATTTTGACTGTTTTTTTAAAAACATCATTGTACATTGAAATTTCTGCTTGCGTATGCTTTAGAAGCAAGTATTAAGAGGACTACATTCATTATTTCAGCTGAAAAATGCTTAGTTTATGATTTATAGTCAACATTAGTGAAATGTCCCAAACAAGCGTTTTCAGCCCGAGTGGAGCACATTTTGACCGTTTTTTTAAAAACATCATTGTACATTGAAATTTCTGTTTGCGTATGCTTTAGAAGCAAGAATTAAGAGGACTACATTCATTATTTCAGCTGAAAAATGCTTAGTTTTTGATTTATAGTCAACATTAATGTATGTCCCAAACAAGCGTTTTCAGCCCGAGTGGAGCACATTTTGACCGTTTTTTTAAAAACATCATTGTACATTGAAATTTCTGCTTGCGTATGCTTTAGAAGCAAGAATTAAGAGGACTACATTCATTATTTCAGCTGAAAAATGCTTAGTTTTTGATTTATAGTCAACATTAATGAAATGTCCCCAACAGCGTTTTCAGCCCGAGTGGAGCACATTTTGACTGTTTTTTTAAAAACATCATTGTACATTGAAATTTCTGCTTGCATATGCTTTAGAAGCAAGAATTAAGAGGACTACATTCATTATTTCAGCTGAAAAATGCTTAGTTTATGAATTATAGTCAACATTAATGAAATGTTCCAAACAAGCGTTTTCAGCCCGAGTGGAGCACATTTTGACCGTTTTTTTAAAAACATCATTGTACATTGAAATTTCTGTTTGCGTATGCTTTAGAAGCAAGAATTAAGAGGACTACATTCATTATTTCAGCTGAAAAATGCTTAGTTTATGATTTATAGTCAACATTAATGTAATGTCCCCAACAAGCGTTTTCAGCCCGAGTGGAGCACATTTTGACTGTTTTTTTAAAAACATCATTGTACATTGAAATTTCTGCTTGCGTATGCTTTAGATTTAGAAGCAAGAATTAAGAGGACTACATTCATTATTTCAGCTGAAAAATGCTTAGTTTTTGATTTATAGTCAACATTAATGAAATGTCCCCAACAGCGTTTTCAGCCCGAGTGGAGCACATTTTGACTGTTTTTTTAAAAACATCATTGTACATTGAAATTTCTGCTTGCGTATGCTTTAGAAGCAAGAATTAAGAGGACTACATTCATTATTTCAGCTGAAAAATGCTTAGTTTATGATTTATAGTCAACATTAGTGAAATGTCCCAAACAAGCGTTTTCAGCCCGAGTGGAGCACATTTTGACCGTTTTTTTAAAAACATCATTGTACATTGAAATTTCTGTTTGCGTATGCTTTAGAAGCAAGAATTAAGAGGACTACATTCATTATTTCAGCTGAAAAATGCTTAGTTTATGATTTATAGTCAACATTAATGTATGTCCCAAACAAGCGTTTTCAGCCCGAGTGGAGCACATTTTGACCGTTTTTTTAAAAACATCATTGTACAATGAAATTTCTGTTTGCGTATGCTTTAGAAGCAAGAATTAAGAGGACTACATTCATTATTTCAGCTGAAAAATGCTTAGTTTATGATTTATAGTCAACATTAATGTAATGTCCCAAACAAGCGTTTTCAGCCCGAGTGGAGCACATTTTGACCGTTTTTTTAAAAACATCATTGTACATTGAAATTTCTGTTTGCGTATGCTTTAGAAGCAAGAATTAAGAGGACTACATTCATTATTTCAGCTGAAAAATGCTTAGTTTATGATTTATAGTCAACATTAATGTATGTCCCAAACAAGCGTTTTCAGCCCGAGTGGAGCACATTTTGACCGTTTTTTTAAAAACATCATTGTACAATGAAATTTCTGTTTGCGTATGCTTTAGAAGCAAGAATTAAGAGGACTACATTCATTATTTCAGCTGAAAAATGCTTAGTTTATGATTTATAGTCAACATTAGTGAAATGTCCCAAACAAGCGTTTTCAGCCCGAGTGGAGCACATTTTGACCGTTTTTTTAAAAACATCATTGTACATTGAAATTTCTGCTTGCGTATGCTTTAGAAGCAAGAATTAAGAGGACTACATTCATTATTTCAGCTGAAAAATGCTTAGTTTTTGATTTATAGTCAACATTAATGAAATGTCCCCAACAGCGTTTTCAGCCCGAGTGGAGCACATTTTGACTGTTTTTTTAAAAACATCATTGTACATTGAAATTTCTGCTTGCATATGCTTTAGAAGCAAGAATTAAGAGGACTACATTCATTATTTCAGCTGAAAAATGCTTAGTTTATGAATTATAGTCAACATTAATGAAATGTTCCAAACAAGCGTTTTCAGCCCGAGTGGAGCACATTTTGACCGTTTTTTTAAAAACATCATTGTACATTGAAATTTCTGTTTGCGTATGCTTTAGAAGCAAGAATTAAGAGGACTACATTCATTATTTCAGCTGAAAAATGCTTAGTTTATGATTTATAGTCAACATTAATGTAATGTCCCCAACAAGCGTTTTCAGCCCGAGTGGAGCACATTTTGACTGTTTTTTTAAAAACATCATTGTACATTGAAATTTCTGCTTGCGTATGCTTTAGATTTAGAAGCAAGAATTAAGAGGACTACATTCATTATTTCAGCTGAAAAATGCTTAGTTTTTGATTTATAGTCAACATTAATGAAATGTCCCCAACAGCGTTTTCAGCCCGAGTGGAGCACATTTTGACTGTTTTTTTAAAAACATCATTGTACATTGAAATTTCTGCTTGCGTATGCTTTAGAAGCAAGAATTAAGAGGACTACATTCATTATTTCAGCTGAAAAATGCTTAGTTTATGATTTATAGTCAACATTAGTGAAATGTCCCAAACAAGCGTTTTCAGCCCGAGTGGAGCACATTTTGACCATTTTTTTAAAAACATCATTGTACATTGAAATTTCTGTTTGCGTATGCTTTAGAAGCAAGAATTAAGAGGACTACATTCATTATTTCAGCTGAAAAATGCTTAGTTTATGATTTATAGTCAACATTAATGTAATGTCCCAAACAAGCGTTTTCAGCCCGAGTGGAGCACATTTTGACTGTTTTTTTAAAAACATCATTGTACATTGAAATTTCTGCTTGCGTATGCTTTAGAAGCAAGAATTAAGAGGACTACATTCATTATTTCAGCTGAAAAATGCTTAGTTTATGATTTATAGTCAACATTAATGAAATGTTCCAAACAAGCGTTTTCAGCCCGAGTGGAGCACATTTTGACCGTTTTTTTAAAAACATCATTGTACATTGAAATTTCTGTTTGCGTATGCTTTAGAAGCAAGAATTAAGAGGACTACATTCATTATTTCAGCTGAAAAATGCTTAGTTTATGATTTATAGTCAACATTAATGTATGTCCCAAACAAGCGTTTTCAGCCCGAGTGGAGCACATTTTGACCGTTTTTTTAAAAACATCATTGTACAATGAAATTTCTGTTTGCGTATGCTTTAGAAGCAAGAATTAAGAGGACTACATTCATTATTTCAGCTGAAAAATGCTTAGTTTATGATTTATAGTCAACATTAATGTAATGTCCCAAACAAGCGTTTTCAGCCCGAGTGGAGCACATTTTGACCGTTTTTTTAAAAACATCATTGTACATTGAAATTTCTGTTTGCGTATGCTTTAGAAGCAAGAATTAAGAGGACTACATTCATTATTTCAGCTGAAAAATGCTTAGTTTATGATTTATAGTCAACAATAATGTATGTCCCAAACAAGCGTTTTCAGCCCGAGTGGAGCACATTTTGACCGTTTTTTTAAAAACATCATTGTACATTGAAATTTCTGCTTGCGTATGCTTTAGAAGCAAGAATTAAGAGGACTACATTCATTATTTCAGCTGAAAAATGCTTAGTTTTTGATTTATAGTCAACATTAATGTAATGTCCCAAACAAGCGTTTTCAGCCCGAGTGGAGCACATTTTGACTGTTTTTTTAAAAACATCATTGTACATTGAAATTTCTGCTTGCGTATGCTTTAGAAGCAAGAATTAAGAGGACTACATTCATTATTTTAGCTGAAAAATGCTTAGTTTATGATTTATAGTCAACATTAATGAAATGTTCCAAACAAGCGTTTTCAGCCCGAGTGGAGCACATTTTGACCGTTTTTTTAAAAACATCATTGTACATTGAAATTTCTGCTTGCGTATGCTTTAGAAGCAAGAATTAAGAGGACTACATTCATTATTTCAGCTGAAAAATGCTTAGTTTTTGATTTATAGTCAACATTAATGAAATGTCCCCAACAGCGTTTTCAGCCCGAGTGGAGCACATTTTGACTGTTTTTTTAAAAACATCATTGTACATTGAAATTTCTGCTTGCATATGCTTTAGAAGCAAGAATTAAGAGGACTACATTCATTATTTCAGCTGAAAAATGCTTAGTTTATGAATTATAGTCAACATTAATGAAATGTTCCAAACAAGCGTTTTCAGCCCGAGTGGAGCACATTTTGACCGTTTTTTTAAAAACATCATTGTACATTGAAATTTCTGTTTTCGTATGCTTTAGAAGCAAGAATTAAGAGGACTACATTCATTATTTCAGCTGAAAAATGCTTAGTTTATGATTTATAGTCAACATTAATGTAATGTCCCCAACAAGCGTTTTCAGCCCGAGTGGAGCACATTTTGACTGTTTTTTTAAAAACATCATTGTACATTGAAATTTCTGCTTGCGTATGCTTTAGATTTAGAAGCAAGAATTAAGAGGACTACATTCATTATTTCAGCTGAAAAATGCTTAGTTTTTGATTTATAGTCAACATTAATGAAATGTCCCCAACAGCGTTTTCAGCCCGAGTGGAGCACATTTTGACTGTTTTTTTAAAAACATCATTGTACATTGAAATTTCTGCTTGCGTATGCTTTAGAAGCAAGAATTAAGAGGACTACATTCATTATTTCAGCTGAAAAATGCTTAGTTTATGATTTATAGTCAACATTAGTGAAATGTCCCAAACAAGCGTTTTCAGCCCGAGTGGAGCACATTTTGACCATTTTTTTAAAAACATCATTGTACATTGAAATTTCTGTTTGCGTATGCTTTAGAAGCAAGAATTAAGAGGACTACATTCATTATTTCAGCTGAAAAATGCTTAGTTTATGATTTATAGTCAACATTAGTGAAATGTCCCAAACAAGCGTTTTCAGCCCGAGTGGAGCACATTTTGACTGTTTTTTTAAAAACATCATTGTACATTGAAATTTCTGTTTGCGTATGCTTTAGAAGCAAGAATTAAGAGGACTACATTCATTATTTCAGCTGAAAAATGCTTAGTTTATGATTTATAGTCAACATTAATGTATGTCCCAAACAAGCGTTTTCAGCCCGAGTGGAGCACATTTTGACCGTTTTTTTAAAAACATCATTGTACAATGAAATTTCTGTTTGCGTATGCTTTAGAAGCAAGAATTAAGAGGACTACATTCATTATTTCAGCTGAAAAATGCTTAGTTTATGATTTATAGTCAACATTAATGTAATGTCCCAAACAAGCGTTTTCAGCCCGAGTGGAGCACATTTTGACTGTTTTTTTAAAAACATCATTGTACATTGAAATTTCTGCTTGCGTATGCTTTAGAAGCAAGAATTAAGAGGACTACATTCATTATTTCGGCTGAAAAATGCTTAGTTTATGATTTATAGTCAACATTAATGAAATGTCCCCAACAGCGTTTTCAGCCCGAGTGGAGCACATTTTGACTGTTTTTTTAAAAACATCATTGTACATTGAAATTTCTGCTTGCGTATGCTTTAGAAGCAAGAATTAAGAGGACTACATTCATTATTTCAGCTGAAAAATGCTTAGTTTATGATTTATAGTCAACATTAATGAAATGTCCCCAACAGCGTTTTCAGCCCGAGTGGAGCACATTTTGACTGTTTTTTTTAAAAACATCATTGTACATTGAAATTTCTGCTTGCATATGCTTTAGAAGCAAGAATTAAGAGGACTACATTCATTATTTCAGCTGAAAAATGCTTAGTTTATGATTTATAGTCAACATTAATGTAATGTCCCAAACAAGCGTTTTCAGCCCGAGTGGAGCACATTTTGACCGTTTTTTTAAAAACATCATTGTACATTGAAATTTCTGTTTGCGTATGCTTTAGAAGCAAGAATTAAGAGGACTACATTCATTATTTCAGCTGAAAAATGCTTAGTTTATGATTTATAGTCAACATTAATGTAATGTCCCAAACAAGCGTTTTCAGCCCGAGTGGAGCACATTTTGACTGTTTTTTTAAAAACATCATTGTACATTGAAATTTCTGCTTGCGTATGCTTTAGAAGCAAGAATTAAGAGGACTACATTCATTATTTCAGCTGAAAAATGCTTAGTTTATGATTTATAGTCAACATTAATGAAATGTCCCCAACAGCGTTTTCAGCCCGAGTGGAGCACATTTTGACTGTTTTTTTTAAAAACATCATTGTACATTGAAATTTCTGCTTGCGTATGCTTTAGAAGCAAGAATTAAGAGGACTACATTCATTATTTCAGCTGAAAAATGCTTAGTTTATGATTTATAGTCAACATTAATGTATGTCCCAAACAAGCGTTTTCAGCCCGAGTGGAGCACATTTTGACCGTTTTTTTAAAAACATCATTGTACAATGAAATTTCTGTTTGCGTATGCTTTAGAAGCAAGAATTAAGAGGACTACATTCATTATTTCAGCTGAAAAATGCTTAGTTTATGATTTATAGTCAACATTAATGTAATGTCCCAAACAAGCGTTTTCAGCCCGAGTGGAGCACATTTTGACTGTTTTTTTAAAAACATCATTGTACATTGAAATTTCTGCTTGCGTATGCTTTAGAAGCAAGAATTAAGAGGACTACATTCATTATTTCGGCTGAAAAATGCTTAGTTTATGATTTATAGTCAACATTAATGAAATGTCCCCAACAGCGTTTTCAGCCCGAGTGGAGCACATTTTGACTGTTTTTTTAAAAACATCATTGTACATTGAAATTTCTGCTTGCGTATGCTTTAGAAGCAAGAATTAAGAGGACTACATTCATTATTTAGGCTGAAAAATGCTTAGTTTATGATTTATAGTCAACATTAATGAAATGTCCCCAACAGCGTTTTCAGCCCGAGTGGAGCACATTTTGACTGTTTTTTTAAAAACATCATTGTACATTGAAATTTCTGCTTGCGTATGCTTTAGAAGCAAGAATTAAGAGGACTACATTCATTATTTCAGCTGAAAAATGCTTAGTTTATGATTTATAGTCAACATTAATGTAATGTCCCAAACAAGCGTTTTCAGCCCGAGTGGAGCACATTTTGACTGTTTTTTTAAAAACATCATTGTACATTGAAATTTCTGCTTGCGTATGCTTTAGAAGCAAGTATTAAGAGGACTACATTCATTATTTCAGCTGAAAAATGCTTAGTTTATGATTTATAGTCAACATTAGTGAAATGTCCCAAACAAGCGTTTTCAGCCCGAGTGGAGCACATTTTGACTGTTTTTTTAAAAACATCATTGTACATTGAAATTTCTGTTTGCGTATGCTTTAGAAGCAAGAATTAAGAGGACTACATTCATTATTTCAGCTGAAAAATGCTTAGTTTATGATTTATAGTCAACATTAATGTAATGTCCCAAACAAGCGTTTTCAGCCCGAGTGGAGCACATTTTGACTGTTTTTTTAAAAACATCATTGTACATTGAAATTTCTGCTTGCGTATGCTTTAGAAGCAAGAATTAAGAGGACTACATTCATTATTTCAGCTGAAAAATGCTTAGTTTATGATTTATAGTCAACATTAATGAAATGTCCCCAACAGCGTTTTCAGCCCGAGTGGAGCACATTTTGACTGTTTTTTTTAAAAACATCATTGTACATTGAAATTTCTGCTTGCGTATGCTTTAGAAGCAAGAATTAAGAGGACTACATTCATTATTTCAGCTGAAAAATGCTTAGTTTATGAATTATAGTCAACATTAATGAAATGTTCCAAACAAGCGTTTTCAGCCCGAGTGGAGCACATTATGACCGTTTTTTTAAAAACATCATTGTACATTGAAATTTCTGTTTGCGTATGCTTTAGAAGCAAGAATTAAGAGGACTACATTCATTATTTTAGCTGAAAAATGCTTAGTTTATGATTTATAGTCAACATTAATGTAATGTCCCAAACAAGCGTTTTCAGCCCGAGTGGAGCACATTTTGACTGTTTTTTTAAAAACATCATTGTACATTGAAATTTCTGCTTGCGTATGCTTTAGAAGCAAGAATTAAGAGGACTACATTCATTATTTCGGCTGAAAAATGCTTAGTTTATGATTTATAGTCAACATTAATGAAATGTCCCCAACAGCGTTTTCAGCCCGAGTGGAGCACATTTTGACTGTTTTTTTAAAAACATCATTGTACATTGAAATTTCTGCTTGCGTATGCTTTAGAAGCAAGAATTAAGAGGACTACATTCATTATTTAGGCTGAAAAATGCTTAGTTTATGATTTATAATCAACATTAATGAAATGTCCCCAACAGCGTTTTCAGCCCGAGTGGAGCACATTTTGACTGTTTTTTTAAAAACATCATTGTACATTGAAATTTCTGCTTGCGTATGCTTTAGAAGCAAGAATTAAGAGGACTACATTCATTATTTCAGCTGAAAAATGCTTAGTTTATGATTTATAGTCAACATTAATGAAATGTCCCCAACAGCGTTTTCAGCCCGAGTGGAGCACATTTTGACTGTTTTTTTTAAAAACATCATTGTACATTGAAATTTCTGCTTGCGTATGCTTTAGATTTAGAAGCAAGAATTAAGAGGACTACATTCATTATTTCAGCTGAAAAATGCTTAGTTTTTGATTTATAGTCAACATTAATGAAATGTCCCCAACAGCGTTTTCAGCCCGAGTGGAGCACATTTTGACTGTTTTTTTAAAAACATCATTGTACATTGAAATTTCTGCTTGCGTATGCTTTAGAAGCAAGAATTAAGAGGACTACATTCATTATTTCAGCTGAAAAATGCTTAGTTTATGATTTATAGTCAACATTAGTGAAATGTCCCAAACAAGCGTTTTCAGCCCGAGTGGAGCACATTTTGACCATTTTTTTAAAAACATCATTGTACATTGAAATTTCTGTTTGCGTATGCTTTAGAAGCAAGAATTAAGAGGACTACATTCATTATTTCAGCTGAAAAATGCTTAGTTTATGATTTATAGTCAACATTAATGTAATGTCCCAAACAAGCGTTTTCAGCCCGAGTGGAGCACATTTTGACTGTTTTTTTAAAAACATCATTGTACATTGAAATTTCTGCTTGCGTATGCTTTAGAAGCAAGAATTAAGAGGACTACATTCATTATTTCAGCTGAAAAATGCTTAGTTTATGATTTATAGTCAACATTAGTGAAATGTCCCAAACAAGCGTTTTCAGCCCGAGTGGAGCACATTTTGACCGTTTTTTTAAAAACATCATTGTACATTGAAATTTCTGTTTGCGTATGCTTTAGAAGCAAGAATTAAGAGGACTACATTCATTATTTCAGCTGAAAAATGCTTAGTTTTTGATTTATAGTCAACATTAATGTATGTCCCAAACAAGCGTTTTCAGCCCGAGTGGAGCACATTTTGACCGTTTTTTTAAAAACATCATTGTACATTGAAATTTCTGCTTGCGTATGCTTTAGAAGCAAGAATTAAGAGGACTACATTCATTATTTCAGCTGAAAAATGCTTAGTTTTTGATTTATAGTCAACATTAATGAAATGTCCCCAACAGCGTTTTCAGCCCGAGTGGAGCACATTTTGACTGTTTTTTTAAAAACATCATTGTACATTGAAATTTCTGCTTGCATATGCTTTAGAAGCAAGAATTAAGAGGACTACATTCATTATTTCAGCTGAAAAATGCTTAGTTTATGAATTATAGTCAACATTAATGAAATGTTCCAAACAAGCGTTTTCAGCCCGAGTGGAGCACATTTTGACCGTTTTTTTAAAAACATCATTGTACATTGAAATTTCTGTTTGCGTATGCTTTAGAAGCAAGAATTAAGAGGACTACATTCATTATTTCAGCTGAAAAATGCTTAGTTTATGATTTATAGTCAACATTAATGTAATGTCCCCAACAAGCGTTTTCAGCCCGAGTGGAGCACATTTTGACTGTTTTTTTAAAAACATCATTGTACATTGAAATTTCTGCTTGCGTATGCTTTAGATTTAGAAGCAAGAATTAAGAGGACTACATTCATTATTTCAGCTGAAAAATGCTTAGTTTTTGATTTATAGTCAACATTAATGAAATGTCCCCAACAGCGTTTTCAGCCCGAGTGGAGCACATTTTGACTGTTTTTTTAAAAACATCATTGTACATTGAAATTTCTGCTTGCGTATGCTTTAGAAGCAAGAATTAAGAGGACTACATTCATTATTTCAGCTGAAAAATGCTTAGTTTATGATTTATAGTCAACATTAGTGAAATGTCCCAAACAAGCGTTTTCAGCCCGAGTGGAGCACATTTTGACCGTTTTTTTAAAAACATCATTGTACATTGAAATTTCTGTTTGCGTATGCTTTAGAAGCAAGAATTAAGAGGACTACATTCATTATTTCAGCTGAAAAATGCTTAGTTTATGATTTATAGTCAACATTAATGTATGTCCCAAACAAGCGTTTTCAGCCCGAGTGGAGCACATTTTGACCGTTTTTTTAAAAACATCATTGTACAATGAAATTTCTGTTTGCGTATGCTTTAGAAGCAAGAATTAAGAGGACTACATTCATTATTTCAGCTGAAAAATGCTTAGTTTATGATTTATAGTCAACATTAATGTAATGTCCCAAACAAGCGTTTTCAGCCCGAGTGGAGCACATTTTGACCGTTTTTTTAAAAACATCATTGTACATTGAAATTTCTGTTTGCGTATGCTTTAGAAGCAAGAATTAAGAGGACTACATTCATTATTTCAGCTGAAAAATGCTTAGTTTATGATTTATAGTCAACATTAATGTATGTCCCAAACAAGCGTTTTCAGCCCGAGTGGAGCACATTTTGACCGTTTTTTTAAAAACATCATTGTACAATGAAATTTCTGTTTGCGTATGCTTTAGAAGCAAGAATTAAGAGGACTACATTCATTATTTCAGCTGAAAAATGCTTAGTTTATGATTTATAGTCAACATTAATGTAATGTCCCAAACAAGCGTTTTCAGCCCGAGTGGAGCACATTTTGACTGTTTTTTTAAAAACATCATTGTACATTGAAATTTCTGCTTGCGTATGCTTTAGAAGCAAGAATTAAGAGGACTACATTCATTATTTTAGCTGAAAAATGCTTAGTTTATGATTTATAGTCAACATTAATGAAATGTTCCAAACAAGCGTTTTCAGCCCGAGTGGAGCACATTTTGACCGTTTTTTTAAAAACATCATTGTACATTGAAATTTCTGCTTGCGTATGCTTTAGAAGCAAGAATTAAGAGGACTACATTCATTATTTCAGCTGAAAAATGCTTAGTTTTTGATTTATAGTCAACATTAATGAAATGTCCCCAACAGCGTTTTCAGCCCGAGTGGAGCACATTTTGACTGTTTTTTTAAAAACATCATTGTACATTGAAATTTCTGCTTGCATATGCTTTAGAAGCAAGAATTAAGAGGACTACATTCATTATTTCAGCTGAAAAATGCTTAGTTTATGAATTATAGTCAACATTAATGAAATGTTCCAAACAAGCGTTTTCAGCCCGAGTGGAGCACATTTTGACCGTTTTTTTAAAAACATCATTGTACATTGAAATTTCTGTTTGCGTATGCTTTAGAAGCAAGAATTAAGAGGACTACATTCATTATTTCAGCTGAAAAATGCTTAGTTTATGATTTATAGTCAACATTAATGTAATGTCCCCAACAAGCGTTTTCAGCCCGAGTGGAGCACATTTTGACTGTTTTTTTAAAAACATCATTGTACATTGAAATTTCTGCTTGCGTATGCTTTAGATTTAGAAGCAAGAATTAAGAGGACTACATTCATTATTTCAGCTGAAAAATGCTTAGTTTTTGATTTATAGTCAACATTAATGAAATGTCCCCAACAGCGTTTTCAGCCCGAGTGGAGCACATTTTGACTGTTTTTTTAAAAACATCATTGTACATTGAAATTTCTGCTTGCGTATGCTTTAGAAGCAAGAATTAAGAGGACTACATTCATTATTTCAGCTGAAAAATGCTTAGTTTATGATTTATAGTCAACATTAGTGAAATGTCCCAAACAAGCGTTTTCAGCCCGAGTGGAGCACATTTTGACCATTTTTTTAAAAACATCATTGTACATTGAAATTTCTGTTTGCGTATGCTTTAGAAGCAAGAATTAAGAGGACTACATTCATTATTTCAGCTGAAAAATGCTTAGTTTATGATTTATAGTCAACATTAATGTAATGTCCCAAACAAGCGTTTTCAGCCCGAGTGGAGCACATTTTGACTGTTTTTTTAAAAACATCATTGTACATTGAAATTTCTGCTTGCGTATGCTTTAGAAGCAAGAATTAAGAGGACTACATTCATTATTTCAGCTGAAAAATGCTTAGTTTATGATTTATAGTCAACATTAGTGAAATGTCCCAAACAAGCGTTTTCAGCCCGAGTGGAGCACATTTTGACCGTTTTTTTAAAAACATCATTGTACATTGAAATTTCTGTTTGCGTATGCTTTAGAAGCAAGAATTAAGAGGACTACATTCATTATTTCAGCTGAAAAATGCTTAGTTTATGATTTATAGTCAACATTAATGTATGTCCCAAACAAGCGTTTTCAGCCCGAGTGGAGCACATTTTGACCGTTTTTTTAAAAACATCATTGTACAATGAAATTTCTGTTTGCGTATGCTTTAGAAGCAAGAATTAAGAGGACTACATTCATTATTTCAGCTGAAAAATGCTTAGTTTATGATTTATAGTCAACATTAATGTAATGTCCCAAACAAGCGTTTTCAGCCCGAGTGGAGCACATTTTGACCGTTTTTTTAAAAACATCATTGTACATTGAAATTTCTGTTTGCGTATGCTTTAGAAGCAAGAATTAAGAGGACTACATTCATTATTTCAGCTGAAAAATGCTTAGTTTATGATTTATAGTCAACAATAATGTATGTCCCAAACAAGCGTTTTCAGCCCGAGTGGAGCACATTTTGACCGTTTTTTTAAAAACATCATTGTACATTGAAATTTCTGCTTGCGTATGCTTTAGAAGCAAGAATTAAGAGGACTACATTCATTATTTCAGCTGAAAAATGCTTAGTTTTTGATTTATAGTCAACATTAATGTAATGTCCCAAACAAGCGTTTTCAGCCCGAGTGGAGCACATTTTGACTGTTTTTTTAAAAACATCATTGTACATTGAAATTTCTGCTTGCGTATGCTTTAGAAGCAAGAATTAAGAGGACTACATTCATTATTTTAGCTGAAAAATGCTTAGTTTATGATTTATAGTCAACATTAATGAAATGTTCCAAACAAGCGTTTTCAGCCCGAGTGGAGCACATTTTGACCGTTTTTTTAAAAACATCATTGTACATTGAAATTTCTGCTTGCGTATGCTTTAGAAGCAAGAATTAAGAGGACTACATTCATTATTTCAGCTGAAAAATGCTTAGTTTTTGATTTATAGTCAACATTAATGAAATGTCCCCAACAGCGTTTTCAGCCCGAGTGGAGCACATTTTGACTGTTTTTTTAAAAACATCATTGTACATTGAAATTTCTGCTTGCATATGCTTTAGAAGCAAGAATTAAGAGGACTACATTCATTATTTCAGCTGAAAAATGCTTAGTTTATGAATTATAGTCAACATTAATGAAATGTTCCAAACAAGCGTTTTCAGCCCGAGTGGAGCACATTTTGACCGTTTTTTTAAAAACATCATTGTACATTGAAATTTCTGTTTTCGTATGCTTTAGAAGCAAGAATTAAGAGGACTACATTCATTATTTCAGCTGAAAAATGCTTAGTTTATGATTTATAGTCAACATTAATGTAATGTCCCCAACAAGCGTTTTCAGCCCGAGTGGAGCACATTTTGACTGTTTTTTTAAAAACATCATTGTACATTGAAATTTCTGCTTGCGTATGCTTTAGATTTAGAAGCAAGAATTAAGAGGACTACATTCATTATTTCAGCTGAAAAATGCTTAGTTTTTGATTTATAGTCAACATTAATGAAATGTCCCCAACAGCGTTTTCAGCCCGAGTGGAGCACATTTTGACTGTTTTTTTAAAAACATCATTGTACATTGAAATTTCTGCTTGCGTATGCTTTAGAAGCAAGAATTAAGAGGACTACATTCATTATTTCAGCTGAAAAATGCTTAGTTTATGATTTATAGTCAACATTAGTGAAATGTCCCAAACAAGCGTTTTCAGCCCGAGTGGAGCACATTTTGACCATTTTTTTAAAAACATCATTGTACATTGAAATTTCTGTTTGCGTATGCTTTAGAAGCAAGAATTACGAGGACTACATTCATTATTTCAGCTGAAAAATGCTTAGTTTATGATTTATAGTCAACATTAGTGAAATGTCCCAAACAAGCGTTTTCAGCCCGAGTGGAGCACATTTTGACCGTTTTTTTAAAAACATCATTGTACATTGAAATTTCTGTTTGCGTATGCTTTAGAAGCAAGAATTAAGAGGACTACATTCATTATTTCAGCTGAAAAATGCTTAGTTTATGATTTATAGTCAACATTAATGTATGTCCCAAACAAGCGTTTTCAGCCCGAGTGGAGCACATTTTGACCGTTTTTTTAAAAACATCATTGTACAATGAAATTTCTGTTTGCGTATGCTTTAGAAGCAAGAATTAAGAGGACTACATTCATTATTTCAGCTGAAAAATGCTTAGTTTATGATTTATAGTCAACATTAATGTAATGTCCCAAACAAGCGTTTTCAGCCCGAGTGGAGCACATTTTGACTGTTTTTTTAAAAACATCATTGTACATTGAAATTTCTGCTTGCGTATGCTTTAGAAGCAAGAATTAAGAGGACTACATTCATTATTTCGGCTGAAAAATGCTTAGTTTATGATTTATAGTCAACATTAATGAAATGTCCCCAACAGCGTTTTCAGCCCGAGTGGAGCACATTTTGACTGTTTTTTTAAAAACATCATTGTACATTGAAATTTCTGCTTGCGTATGCTTTAGAAGCAAGAATTAAGAGGACTACATTCATTATTTCAGCTGAAAAATGCTTAGTTTATGATTTATAGTCAAGATTAATGAAATGTCCCCAACAGCGTTTTCAGCCCGAGTGGAGCACATTTTGACTGTTTTTTTTAAAAACATCATTGTACATTGAAATTTCTGCTTGCGTATGCTTTAGAAGCAAGAATTAAGAGGACTACATTCATTATTTCAGCTGAAAAATGCTTAGTTTATGAATTATAGTCAACATTAATGAAATGTTCCAAACAAGCGTTTTCAGCCCGAGTGGAGCACATTATGACCGTTTTTTTAAAAACATCATTGTACATTGAAATTTCTGTTTGCGTATGCTTTAGAAGCAAGAATTAAGAGGACTACATTCATTATTTCAGCTGAAAAATGCTTAGTTTATGATTTATAGTCAACATTAATGTAATGTCCCAAACAAGCGTTTTCAGCCCGAGTGGAGCACATTTTGACTGTTTTTTTAAAAACATCATTGTACATTGAAATTTCTGCTTGCGTATGCTTTAGAAGCAAGAATTAAGAGGACTACATTCATTATTTCAGCTGAAAAATGCTTAGTTTATGATTTATAGTCAACATTAATGAAATGTCCCCAACAGCGTTTTCAGCCCGAGTGGAGCACATTTTGACTGTTTTTTTTAAAAACATCATTGTACATTGAAATTTCTGCTTGCGTATGCTTTAGAAGCAAGAATTAAGAGGACTACATTCATTATTTCAGCTGAAAAATGCTTAGTTTATGAATTATAGTCAACATTAATGAAATGTTCCAAACAAGCGTTTTCAGCCCGAGTGGAGCACATTATGACCGTTTTTTTAAAAACATCATTGTACATTGAAATTTCTGTTTGCGTATGCTTTAGAAGCAAGAATTAAGAGGACTACATTCATTATTTTAGCTGAAAAATGCTTAGTTTATGATTTATAGTCAACATTAATGTAATGTCCCAAACAAGCGTTTTCAGCCCGAGTGGAGCACATTTTGACTGTTTTTTTAAAAACATCATTGTACATTGAAATTTCTGCTTGCGTATGCTTTAGAAGCAAGAATTAAGAGGACTACATTCATTATTTCGGCTGAAAAATGCTTAGTTTATGATTTATAGTCAACATTAATGAAATGTCCCCAACAGCGTTTTCAGCCCGAGTGGAGCACATTTTGACTGTTTTTTTAAAAACATCATTGTACATTGAAATTTCTGCTTGCGTATGCTTTAGAAGCAAGAATTAAGAGGACTACATTCATTATTTAGGCTGAAAAATGCTTAGTTTATGATTTATAATCAACATTAATGAAATGTCCCCAACAGCGTTTTCAGCCCGAGTGGAGCACATTTTGACTGGTTTTTTTAAAAACATCATTGTACATTGAAATTTCTGCTTGCGTATGCTTTAGAAGCAAGAATTAAGAGGACTACATTCATTATTTCAGCTGAAAAATGCTTAGTTTATGATTTATAGTCAACATTAATGAAATGTCCCCAACAGCGTTTTCAGCCCGAGTGGAGCACATTTTGACTGTTTTTTTTAAAAACATCATTGTACATTGAAATTTCTGCTTGCGTATGCTTTAGAAGCAAGAATTAAGAGGACTACATTCATTATTTCAGCTGAAAAATGCTTAGTTTATGATTTATAGTCAACATTAATGTATGTCCCAAACAAGCGTTTTCAGCCCGAGTGGAGCACATTTTGACCGTTTTTTTAAAAACATCATTGTACAATGAAATTTCTGTTTGCGTATGCTTTAGAAGCAAGAATTAAGAGGACTACATTCATTATTTCAGCTGAAAAATGCTTAGTTTATGATTTATAGTCAACATTAATGTAATGTCCCAAACAAGCGTTTTCAGCCCGAGTGGAGCACATTTTGACTGTTTTTTTAAAAACATCATTGTACATTGAAATTTCTGCTTGCGTATGCTTTAGAAGCAAGAATTAAGAGGACTACATTCATTATTTCGGCTGAAAAATGCTTAGTTTATGATTTATAGTCAACATTAATGAAATGTCCCCAACAGCGTTTTCAGCCCGAGTGGAGCACATTTTGACTGTTTTTTTAAAAACATCATTGTACATTGAAATTTCTGCTTGCGTATGCTTTAGAAGCAAGAATTAAGAGGACTACATTCATTATTTCAGCTGAAAAATGCTTAGTTTTTGATTTATAGTCAAGATTAATGAAATGTCCCCAACAGCGTTTTCAGCCCGAGTGGAGCACATTTTGACTGTTTTTTTTAAAAACATCATTGTACATTGAAATTTCTGCTTGCGTATGCTTTAGAAGCAAGAATTAAGAGGACTACATTCATTATTTCAGCTGAAAAATGCTTAGTTTATGAATTATAGTCAACATTAATGAAATGTTCCAAACAAGCGTTTTCAGCCCGAGTGGAGCACATTATGACCGTTTTTTTAAAAACATCATTGTACATTGAAATTTCTGTTTGCGTATGCTTTAGAAGCAAGAATTAAGAGGACTACATTCATTATTTTAGCTGAAAAATGCTTAGTTTATGATTTATAGTCAACATTAATGTAATGTCCCAAACAAGCGTTTTCAGCCCGAGTGGAGCACATTTTGACTGTTTTTTTAAAAACATCATTGTACATTGAAATTTCTGCTTGCGTATGCTTTAGAAGCAAGAATTAAGAGGACTACATTCATTATTTCGGCTGAAAAATGCTTAGTTTATGATTTATAGTCAACATTAATGAAATGTCCCCAACAGCGTTTTCAGCCCGAGTGGAGCACATTTTGACTGTTTTTTTAAAAACATCATTGTACATTGAAATTTCTGCTTGCGTATGCTTTAGAAGCAAGAATTAAGAGGACTACATTCATTATTTAGGCTGAAAAATGCTTAGTTTATGATTTATAGTCAACATTAATGAAATGTCCCCAACAGCGTTTTCAGCCCGAGTGGAGCACATTTTGACTGTTTTTTTAAAAACATCATTGTACATTGAAATTTCTGCTTGCGTATGCTTTAGAAGCAAGAATTAAGAGGACTACATTCATTATTTCAGCTGAAAAATGCTTAGTTTATGAATTATAGTCAACATTAATGAAATGTTCCAAACAAGCGTTTTCAGCCCGAGTGGAGCACATTTTGACCGTTTTTTTAAAAATATCATTGTACATTGAAATTTCTGTTTGCGTATGCTTTAGAAGCAAGAATTAAGAGGACTACATTCATTATTTCAGCTGAAAAATGCTTAGTTTTTGATTTATAGTCAACATTAATGAAATGTCCCCAACAGCGTTTTCAGCCCGAGTGGAGCACATTTTGACTGTTTTTTTAAAAACATCATTGTACATTGAAATTTCTGCTTGCGTATGCTTTAGAAGCAAGAATTAAGAGGACTACATTCATTATTTTAGCTGAAAAATGCTTAGTTTATGATTTATAGTCAACATTAATGAAATGTTCCAAACAAGCGTTTTCAGCCCGAGTGGAGCACATTTTGACCGTTTTTTTAAAAACATCATTGTACATTGAAATTTCTGCTTGCGTATGCTTTAGAAGCAAGAATTAAGAGGACTACATTCATTATTTCAGCTGAAAAATGCTTAGTTTTTGATTTATAGTCAACATTAATGAAATGTCCCCAACAGCGTTTTCAGCCCGAGTGGAGCACATTTTGACTGTTTTTTTAAAAACATCATTGTACATTGAAATTTCTGCTTGCATATGCTTTAGAAGCAAGAATTAAGAGGACTACATTCATTATTTCAGCTGAAAAATGCTTAGTTTATGAATTATAGTCAACATTAATGAAATGTTCCAAACAAGCGTTTTCAGCCCGAGTGGAGCACATTTTGACCGTTTTTTTAAAAACATCATTGTACATTGAAATTTCTGTTTGCGTATGCTTTAGAAGCAAGAATTAAGAGGACTACATTCATTATTTCAGCTGAAAAATGCTTAGTTTATGATTTATAGTCAACATTAATGTAATGTCCCCAACAAGCGTTTTCAGCCCGAGTGGAGCACATTTTGACTGTTTTTTTAAAAACATCATTGTACATTGAAATTTCTGCTTGCGTATGCTTTAGATTTAGAAGCAAGAATTAAGAGGACTACATTCATTATTTCAGCTGAAAAATGCTTAGTTTTTGATTTATAGTCAACATTAATGAAATGTCCCCAACAGCGTTTTCAGCCCGAGTGGAGCACATTTTGACTGTTTTTTTAAAAACATCATTGTACATTGAAATTTCTGCTTGCGTATGCTTTAGAAGCAAGAATTAAGAGGACTACATTCATTATTTCAGCTGAAAAATGCTTAGTTTATGATTTATAGTCAACATTAGTGAAATGTCCCAAACAAGCGTTTTCAGCCCGAGTGGAGCACATTTTGACCATTTTTTTAAAAACATCATTGTACATTGAAATTTCTGTTTGCGTATGCTTTAGAAGCAAGAATTAAGAGGACTACATTCATTATTTCAGCTGAAAAATGCTTAGTTTATGATTTATAGTCAACATTAATGTAATGTCCCAAACAAGCGTTTTCAGCCCGAGTGGAGCACATTTTGACTGTTTTTTTAAAAACATCATTGTACATTGAAATTTCTGCTTGCGTATGCTTTAGAAGCAAGAATTAAGAGGACTACATTCATTATTTCAGCTGAAAAATGCTTAGTTTATGATTTATAGTCAACATTAGTGAAATGTCCCAAACAAGCGTTTTCAGCCCGAGTGGAGCACATTTTGACCGTTTTTTTAAAAACATCATTGTACATTGAAATTTCTGTTTGCGTATGCTTTAGAAGCAAGAATTAAGAGGACTACATTCATTATTTCAGCTGAAAAATGCTTAGTTTATGATTTATAGTCAACATTAATGTATGTCCCAAACAAGCGTTTTCAGCCCGAGTGGAGCACATTTTGACCGTTTTTTTAAAAACATCATTGTACAATGAAATTTCTGTTTGCGTATGCTTTAGAAGCAAGAATTAAGAGGACTACATTCATTATTTCAGCTGAAAAATGCTTAGTTTATGATTTATAGTCAACATTAATGTAATGTCCCAAACAAGCGTTTTCAGCCCGAGTGGAGCACATTTTGACTGTTTTTTTAAAAACATCATTGTACATTGAAATTTCTGCTTGCGTATGCTTTAGAAGCAAGAATTAAGAGGACTACATTCATTATTTCGGCTGAAAAATGCTTAGTTTATGATTTATAGTCAACATTAATGAAATGTCCCCAACAGCGTTTTCAGCCCGAGTGGAGCACATTTTGACTGTTTTTTTAAAAACATCATTGTACATTGAAATTTCTGCTTGCGTATGCTTTAGAAGCAAGAATTAAGAGGACTACATTCATTATTTCAGCTGAAAAATGCTTAGTTTTTGATTTATAGTCAAGATTAATGAAATGTCCCCAACAGCGTTTTCAGCCCGAGTGGAGCACATTTTGACTGTTTTTTTTAAAAACATCATTGTACATTGAAATTTCTGCTTGCGTATGCTTTAGAAGCAAGAATTAAGAGGACTACATTCATTATTTCAGCTGAAAAATGCTTAGTTTATGAATTATAGTCAACATTAATGAAATGTTCCAAACAAGCGTTTTCAGCCCGAGTGGAGCACATTATGACCGTTTTTTTAAAAACATCATTGTACATTGAAATTTCTGTTTGCGTATGCTTTAGAAGCAAGAATTAAGAGGACTACATTCATTATTTTAGCTGAAAAATGCTTAGTTTATGATTTATAGTCAACATTAATGTAATGTCCCAAACAAGCGTTTTCAGCCCGAGTGGAGCACATTTTGACTGTTTTTTTAAAAACATCATTGTACATTGAAATTTCTGCTTGCGTATGCTTTAGAAGCAAGAATTAAGAGGACTACATTCATTATTTCGGCTGAAAAATGCTTAGTTTATGATTTATAGTCAACATTAATGAAATGTCCCCAACAGCGTTTTCAGCCCGAGTGGAGCACATTTTGACTGTTTTTTTAAAAACATCATTGTACATTGAAATTTCTGCTTGCGTATGCTTTAGAAGCAAGAATTAAGAGGACTACATTCATTATTTCAGCTGAAAAATGCTTAGTTTATGATTTATAGTCAACATTAATGTAATGTCCCAAACAAGCGTTTTCAGCCCGAGTGGAGCACATTTTGACTGTTTTTTTAAAAACATCATTGTACATTGAAATTTCTGCTTGCGTATGCTTTAGAAGCAAGTATTAAGAGGACTACATTCATTATTTCAGCTGAAAAATGCTTAGTTTATGATTTATAGTCAACATTAGTGAAATGTCCCAAACAAGCGTTTTCAGCCCGAGTGGAGCACATTTTGACTGTTTTTTTAAAAACATCATTGTACATTGAAATTTCTGTTTGCGTATGCTTTAGAAGCAAGAATTAAGAGGACTACATTCATTATTTCAGCTGAAAAATGCTTAGTTTATGATTTATAGTCAACATTAATGTAATGTCCCAAACAAGCGTTTTCAGCCCGAGTGGAGCACATTTTGACCGTTTTTTTAAAAACATCATTGTACATTGAAATTTCTGCTTGCGTATGCTTTAGAAGCAAGAATTAAGAGGACTACATTCATTATTTCAGCTGAAAAATGCTTAGTTTATGATTTATAGTCAACATTAATGTAATGTCCCAAACAAGCGTTTTCAGCCCGAGTGGAGCACATTTTGACTGTTTTTTTAAAAACATCATTGTACATTGAAATTTCTGCTTGCGTATGCTTTAGAAGCAAGAATTAAGAGGACTACATTCATTATTTCAGCTGAAAAATGCTTAGTTTATGATTTATAGTCAACATTAATGAAATGTCCCCAACAGCGTTTTCAGCCCGAGTGGAGCACATTTTGACTGTTTTTTTTAAAAACATCATTGTACATTGAAATTTCTGCTTGCGTATGCTTTAGAAGCAAGAATTAAGAGGACTACATTCATTATTTCAGCTGAAAAATGCTTAGTTTATGATTTATAGTCAACATTAATGTATGTCCCAAACAAGCGTTTTCAGCCCGAGTGGAGCACATTTTGACCGTTTTTTTAAAAACATCATTGTACAATGAAATTTCTGTTTGCGTATGCTTTAGAAGCAAGAATTAAGAGGACTACATTCATTATTTCAGCTGAAAAATGCTTAGTTTATGATTTATAGTCAACATTAATGTAATGTCCCAAACAAGCGTTTTCAGCCCGAGTGGAGCACATTTTGACTGTTTTTTTAAAAACATCATTGTACATTGAAATTTCTGCTTGCGTATGCTTTAGAAGCAAGAATTAAGAGGACTACATTCATTATTTCGGCTGAAAAATGCTTAGTTTATGATTTATAGTCAACATTAATGAAATGTCCCCAACAGCGTTTTCAGCCCGAGTGGAGCACATTTTGACTGTTTTTTTAAAAACATCATTGTACATTGAAATTTCTGCTTGCGTATGCTTTAGAAGCAAGAATTAAGAGGACTACATTCATTATTTCAGCTGAAAAATGCTTAGTTTATGATTTATAGTCAACATTAATGAAATGTCCCCAACAGCGTTTTCAGCCCGAGTGGAGCACATTTTGACTGTTTTTTTAAAAACATCATTGTACATTGAAATTTCTGTTTGCGTATGCTTTAGAAGCAAGAATTAAGAGGACTACATTCATTATTTCAGCTGAAAAATGCTTAGTTTATGATTTATAGTCAACAATAATGTAATGTCCCAAACAAGCGTTTTCAGCCCGAGTGGAGCACATTTTGACTGTTTTTTTAAAAACATCATTGTACATTGAAATTTCTGCTTGCGTATGCTTTAGAAGCAAGAATTAAGAGGACTACATTCATTATTTCAGCTGAAAAATGCTTAGTTTATGATTTATAGTCAACATTAATGAAATGTCCCCAACAGCGTTTTCAGCCCGAGTGGAGCACATTTTGACTGTTTTTTTTAAAAACATCATTGTACATTGAAATTTCTGCTTGCGTATGCTTTAGAAGCAAGAATTAAGAGGACTACATTCATTATTTCAGCTGAAAAATGCTTAGTTTATGATTTATAGTCAACATTAATGTATGTCCCAAACAAGCGTTTTCAGCCCGAGTGGAGCACATTTTGACCGTTTTTTTAAAAACATCATTGTACAATGAAATTTCTGTTTGCGTATGCTTTAGAAGCAAGAATTAAGAGGACTACATTCATTATTTCAGCTGAAAAATGCTTAGTTTATGATTTATAGTCAACATTAATGTAATGTCCCAAACAAGCGTTTTCAGCCCGAGTGGAGCACATTTTGACTGTTTTTTTAAAAACATCATTGTACATTGAAATTTCTGCTTGCGTATGCTTTAGAAGCAAGAATTAAGAGGACTACATTCATTATTTCGGCTGAAAAATGCTTAGTTTATGATTTATAGTCAACATTAATGAAATGTCCCCAACAGCGTTTTCAGCCCGAGTGGAGCACATTTTGACTGTTTTTTTAAAAACATCATTGTACATTGAAATTTCTGCTTGCGTATGCTTTAGAAGCAAGAATTAAGAGGACTACATTCATTATTTCAGCTGAAAAATGCTTAGTTTTTGATTTATAGTCAAGATTAATGAAATGTCCCCAACAGCGTTTTCAGCCCGAGTGGAGCACATTTTGACTGTTTTTTTTAAAAACATCATTGTACATTGAAATTTCTGCTTGCGTATGCTTTAGAAGCAAGAATTAAGAGGACTACATTCATTATTTCAGCTGAAAAATGCTTAGTTTATGAATTATAGTCAACATTAATGAAATGTTCCAAACAAGCGTTTTCAGCCCGAGTGGAGCACATTTTGACCGTTTTTTTAAAAATATCATTGTACATTGAAATTTCTGTTTGCGTATGCTTTAGAAGCAAGAATTAAGAGGACTACATTCATTATTTCAGCTGAAAAATGCTTAGTTTTTGATTTATAGTCAACATTAATGAAATGTCCCCAACAGCGTTTTCAGCCCGAGTGGAGCACATTTTGACTGTTTTTTTAAAAACATCATTGTACATTGAAATTTCTGCTTGCGTATGCTTTAGAAGCAAGAATTAAGAGGACTACATTCATTATTTTAGCTGAAAAATGCTTAGTTTATGATTTATAGTCAACATTAATGAAATGTTCCAAACAAGCGTTTTCAGCCCGAGTGGAGCACATTTTGACCGTTTTTTTAAAAACATCATTGTACATTGAAATTTCTGCTTGCGTATGCTTTAGAAGCAAGAATTAAGAGGACTACATTCATTATTTCAGCTGAAAAATGCTTAGTTTTTGATTTATAGTCAACATTAATGAAATGTCCCCAACAGCGTTTTCAGCCCGAGTGGAGCACATTTTGACTGTTTTTTTAAAAACATCATTGTACATTGAAATTTCTGCTTGCATATGCTTTAGAAGCAAGAATTAAGAGGACTACATTCATTATTTCAGCTGAAAAATGCTTAGTTTATGAATTATAGTCAACATTAATGAAATGTTCCAAACAAGCGTTTTCAGCCCGAGTGGAGCACATTTTGACCGTTTTTTTAAAAACATCATTGTACATTGAAATTTCTGTTTGCGTATGCTTTAGAAGCAAGAATTAAGAGGACTACATTCATTATTTCAGCTGAAAAATGCTTAGTTTATGATTTATAGTCAACATTAATGTAATGTCCCCAACAAGCGTTTTCAGCCCGAGTGGAGCACATTTTGACTGTTTTTTTAAAAACATCATTGTACATTGAAATTTCTGCTTGCGTATGCTTTAGATTTAGAAGCAAGAATTAAGAGGACTACATTCATTATTTCAGCTGAAAAATGCTTAGTTTTTGATTTATAGTCAACATTAATGAAATGTCCCCAACAGCGTTTTCAGCCCGAGTGGAGCACATTTTGACTGTTTTTTTAAAAACATCATTGTACATTGAAATTTCTGCTTGCGTATGCTTTAGAAGCAAGAATTAAGAGGACTACATTCATTATTTCAGCTGAAAAATGCTTAGTTTATGATTTATAGTCAACATTAGTGAAATGTCCCAAACAAGCGTTTTCAGCCCGAGTGGAGCACATTTTGACCATTTTTTTAAAAACATCATTGTACATTGAAATTTCTGTTTGCGTATGCTTTAGAAGCAAGAATTAAGAGGACTACATTCATTATTTCAGCTGAAAAATGCTTAGTTTATGATTTATAGTCAACATTAATGTAATGTCCCAAACAAGCGTTTTCAGCCCGAGTGGAGCACATTTTGACTGTTTTTTTAAAAACATCATTGTACATTGAAATTTCTGCTTGCGTATGCTTTAGAAGCAAGAATTAAGAGGACTACATTCATTATTTCAGCTGAAAAATGCTTAGTTTATGATTTATAGTCAACATTAGTGAAATGTCCCAAACAAGCGTTTTCAGCCCGAGTGGAGCACATTTTGACCGTTTTTTTAAAAACATCATTGTACATTGAAATTTCTGTTTGCGTATGCTTTAGAAGCAAGAATTAAGAGGACTACATTCATTATTTCAGCTGAAAAATGCTTAGTTTATGATTTATAGTCAACATTAATGTATGTCCCAAACAAGCGTTTTCAGCCCGAGTGGAGCACATTTTGACCGTTTTTTTAAAAACATCATTGTACAATGAAATTTCTGTTTGCGTATGCTTTAGAAGCAAGAATTAAGAGGACTACATTCATTATTTCAGCTGAAAAATGCTTAGTTTATGATTTATAGTCAACATTAATGTAATGTCCCAAACAAGCGTTTTCAGCCCGAGTGGAGCACATTTTGACTGTTTTTTTAAAAACATCATTGTACATTGAAATTTCTGCTTGCGTATGCTTTAGAAGCAAGAATTAAGAGGACTACATTCATTATTTCGGCTGAAAAATGCTTAGTTTATGATTTATAGTCAACATTAATGAAATGTCCCCAACAGCGTTTTCAGCCCGAGTGGAGCACATTTTGACTGTTTTTTTAAAAACATCATTGTACATTGAAATTTCTGCTTGCGTATGCTTTAGAAGCAAGAATTAAGAGGACTACATTCATTATTTCAGCTGAAAAATGCTTAGTTTTTGATTTATAGTCAAGATTAATGAAATGTCCCCAACAGCGTTTTCAGCCCGAGTGGAGCACATTTTGACTGTTTTTTTTAAAAACATCATTGTACATTGAAATTTCTGCTTGCGTATGCTTTAGAAGCAAGAATTAAGAGGACTACATTCATTATTTCAGCTGAAAAATGCTTAGTTTATGAATTATAGTCAACATTAATGAAATGTTCCAAACAAGCGTTTTCAGCCCGAGTGGAGCACATTATGACCGTTTTTTTAAAAACATCATTGTACATTGAAATTTCTGTTTGCGTATGCTTTAGAAGCAAGAATTAAGAGGACTACATTCATTATTTTAGCTGAAAAATGCTTAGTTTATGATTTATAGTCAACATTAATGTAATGTCCCAAACAAGCGTTTTCAGCCCGAGTGGAGCACATTTTGACTGTTTTTTTAAAAACATCATTGTACATTGAAATTTCTGCTTGCGTATGCTTTAGAAGCAAGAATTAAGAGGACTACATTCATTATTTCGGCTGAAAAATGCTTAGTTTATGATTTATAGTCAACATTAATGAAATGTCCCCAACAGCGTTTTCAGCCCGAGTGGAGCACATTTTGACTGTTTTTTTAAAAACATCATTGTACATTGAAATTTCTGCTTGCGTATGCTTTAGAAGCAAGAATTAAGAGGACTACATTCATTATTTCAGCTGAAAAATGCTTAGTTTATGATTTATAGTCAACATTAATGTAATGTCCCAAACAAGCGTTTTCAGCCCGAGTGGAGCACATTTTGACTGTTTTTTTAAAAACATCATTGTACATTGAAATTTCTGCTTGCGTATGCTTTAGAAGCAAGTATTAAGAGGACTACATTCATTATTTCAGCTGAAAAATGCTTAGTTTATGATTTATAGTCAACATTAATGAAATGTCCCCAACAGCGTTTTCAGCCCGAGTGGAGCACATTTTGACTGTTTTTTTAAAAACATCATTGTACATTGAAATTTCTGCTTGCGTATGCTTTAGAAGCAAGAATTAAGAGGACTACATTCATTATTTCAGCTGAAAAATGCTTAGTTTTTGATTTATAGTCAAGATTAATGAAATGTCCCCAACAGCGTTTTCAGCCCGAGTGGAGCACATTTTGACTGTTTTTTTTAAAAACATCATTGTACATTGAAATTTCTGCTTGCGTATGCTTTAGAAGCAAGAATTAAGAGGACTACATTCATTATTTCAGCTGAAAAATGCTTAGTTTATGAATTATAGTCAACATTAATGAAATGTTCCAAACAAGCGTTTTCAGCCCGAGTGGAGCACATTTTGACCGTTTTTTTAAAAATATCATTGTACATTGAAATTTCTGTTTGCGTATGCTTTAGAAGCAAGAATTAAGAGGACTACATTCATTATTTCAGCTGAAAAATGCTTAGTTTTTGATTTATAGTCAACATTAATGAAATGTCCCCAACAGCGTTTTCAGCCCGAGTGGAGCACATTTTGACTGTTTTTTTAAAAACATCATTGTACATTGAAATTTCTGCTTGCGTATGCTTTAGAAGCAAGAATTAAGAGGACTACATTCATTATTTTAGCTGAAAAATGCTTAGTTTATGATTTATAGTCAACATTAATGAAATGTTCCAAACAAGCGTTTTCAGCCCGAGTGGAGCACATTTTGACCGTTTTTTTAAAAACATCATTGTACATTGAAATTTCTGCTTGCGTATGCTTTAGAAGCAAGAATTAAGAGGACTACATTCATTATTTCAGCTGAAAAATGCTTAGTTTTTGATTTATAGTCAACATTAATGAAATGTCCCCAACAGCGTTTTCAGCCCGAGTGGAGCACATTTTGACTGTTTTTTTAAAAACATCATTGTACATTGAAATTTCTGCTTGCATATGCTTTAGAAGCAAGAATTAAGAGGACTACATTCATTATTTCAGCTGAAAAATGCTTAGTTTATGAATTATAGTCAACATTAATGAAATGTTCCAAACAAGCGTTTTCAGCCCGAGTGGAGCACATTTTGACCGTTTTTTTAAAAACATCATTGTACATTGAAATTTCTGTTTGCGTATGCTTTAGAAGCAAGAATTAAGAGGACTACATTCATTATTTCAGCTGAAAAATGCTTAGTTTATGATTTATAGTCAACATTAATGTAATGTCCCCAACAAGCGTTTTCAGCCCGAGTGGAGCACATTTTGACTGTTTTTTTAAAAACATCATTGTACATTGAAATTTCTGCTTGCGTATGCTTTAGATTTAGAAGCAAGAATTAAGAGGACTACATTCATTATTTCAGCTGAAAAATGCTTAGTTTTTGATTTATAGTCAACATTAATGAAATGTCCCCAACAGCGTTTTCAGCCCGAGTGGAGCACATTTTGACTGTTTTTTTAAAAACATCATTGTACATTGAAATTTCTGCTTGCGTATGCTTTAGAAGCAAGAATTAAGAGGACTACATTCATTATTTCAGCTGAAAAATGCTTAGTTTATGATTTATAGTCAACATTAGTGAAATGTCCCAAACAAGCGTTTTCAGCCCGAGTGGAGCACATTTTGACCATTTTTTTAAAAACATCATTGTACATTGAAATTTCTGTTTGCGTATGCTTTAGAAGCAAGAATTAAGAGGACTACATTCATTATTTCAGCTGAAAAATGCTTAGTTTATGATTTATAGTCAACATTAATGTAATGTCCCAAACAAGCGTTTTCAGCCCGAGTGGAGCACATTTTGACTGTTTTTTTAAAAACATCATTGTACATTGAAATTTCTGCTTGCGTATGCTTTAGAAGCAAGAATTAAGAGGACTACATTCATTATTTCAGCTGAAAAATGCTTAGTTTATGATTTATAGTCAACATTAGTGAAATGTCCCAAACAAGCGTTTTCAGCCCGAGTGGAGCACATTTTGACCGTTTTTTTAAAAACATCATTGTACATTGAAATTTCTGTTTGCGTATGCTTTAGAAGCAAGAATTAAGAGGACTACATTCATTATTTCAGCTGAAAAATGCTTAGTTTATGATTTATAGTCAACATTAATGTATGTCCCAAACAAGCGTTTTCAGCCCGAGTGGAGCACATTTTGACCGTTTTTTTAAAAACATCATTGTACAATGAAATTTCTGTTTGCGTATGCTTTAGAAGCAAGAATTAAGAGGACTACATTCATTATTTCAGCTGAAAAATGCTTAGTTTATGATTTATAGTCAACATTAATGTAATGTCCCAAACAAGCGTTTTCAGCCCGAGTGGAGCACATTTTGACTGTTTTTTTAAAAACATCATTGTACATTGAAATTTCTGCTTGCGTATGCTTTAGAAGCAAGAATTAAGAGGACTACATTCATTATTTCGGCTGAAAAATGCTTAGTTTATGATTTATAGTCAACATTAATGAAATGTCCCCAACAGCGTTTTCAGCCCGAGTGGAGCACATTTTGACTGTTTTTTTAAAAACATCATTGTACATTGAAATTTCTGCTTGCGTATGCTTTAGAAGCAAGAATTAAGAGGACTACATTCATTATTTCAGCTGAAAAATGCTTAGTTTTTGATTTATAGTCAAGATTAATGAAATGTCCCCAACAGCGTTTTCAGCCCGAGTGGAGCACATTTTGACTGTTTTTTTTAAAAACATCATTGTACATTGAAATTTCTGCTTGCGTATGCTTTAGAAGCAAGAATTAAGAGGACTACATTCATTATTTCAGCTGAAAAATGCTTAGTTTATGAATTATAGTCAACATTAATGAAATGTTCCAAACAAGCGTTTTCAGCCCGAGTGGAGCACATTATGACCGTTTTTTTAAAAACATCATTGTACATTGAAATTTCTGTTTGCGTATGCTTTAGAAGCAAGAATTAAGAGGACTACATTCATTATTTTAGCTGAAAAATGCTTAGTTTATGATTTATAGTCAACATTAATGTAATGTCCCAAACAAGCGTTTTCAGCCCGAGTGGAGCACATTTTGACTGTTTTTTTAAAAACATCATTGTACATTGAAATTTCTGCTTGCGTATGCTTTAGAAGCAAGAATTAAGAGGACTACATTCATTATTTCGGCTGAAAAATGCTTAGTTTATGATTTATAGTCAACATTAATGAAATGTCCCCAACAGCGTTTTCAGCCCGAGTGGAGCACATTTTGACTGTTTTTTTAAAAACATCATTGTACATTGAAATTTCTGCTTGCGTATGCTTTAGAAGCAAGAATTAAGAGGACTACATTCATTATTTCAGCTGAAAAATGCTTAGTTTATGATTTATAGTCAACATTAATGTAATGTCCCAAACAAGCGTTTTCAGCCCGAGTGGAGCACATTTTGACTGTTTTTTTAAAAACATCATTGTACATTGAAATTTCTGCTTGCGTATGCTTTAGAAGCAAGTATTAAGAGGACTACATTCATTATTTCAGCTGAAAAATGCTTAGTTTATGATTTATAGTCAACATTAGTGAAATGTCCCAAACAAGCGTTTTCAGCCCGAGTGGAGCACATTTTGACTGTTTTTTTAAAAACATCATTGTACATTGAAATTTCTGTTTGCGTATGCTTTAGAAGCAAGAATTAAGAGGACTACATTCATTATTTCAGCTGAAAAATGCTTAGTTTATGATTTATAGTCAACATTAATGTAATGTCCCAAACAAGCGTTTTCAGCCCGAGTGGAGCACATTTTGACCGTTTTTTTAAAAACATCATTGTACATTGAAATTTCTGCTTGCGTATGCTTTAGAAGCAAGAATTAAGAGGACTACATTCATTATTTCAGCTGAAAAATGCTTAGTTTATGATTTATAGTCAACATTAATGTAATGTCCCAAACAAGCGTTTTCAGCCCGAGTGGAGCACATTTTGACTGTTTTTTTAAAAACATCATTGTACATTGAAATTTCTGCTTGCGTATGCTTTAGAAGCAAGAATTAAGAGGACTACATTCATTATTTCAGCTGAAAAATGCTTAGTTTATGATTTATAGTCAACATTAATGAAATGTCCCCAACAGCGTTTTCAGCCCGAGTGGAGCACATTTTGACTGTTTTTTTTAAAAACATCATTGTACATTGAAATTTCTGCTTGCGTATGCTTTAGAAGCAAGAATTAAGAGGACTACATTCATTATTTCAGCTGAAAAATGCTTAGTTTATGATTTATAGTCAACATTAATGTATGTCCCAAACAAGCGTTTTCAGCCCGAGTGGAGCACATTTTGACCGTTTTTTTAAAAACATCATTGTACAATGAAATTTCTGTTTGCGTATGCTTTAGAAGCAAGAATTAAGAGGACTACATTCATTATTTCAGCTGAAAAATGCTTAGTTTATGATTTATAGTCAACATTAATGTAATGTCCCAAACAAGCGTTTTCAGCCCGAGTGGAGCACATTTTGACTGTTTTTTTAAAAACATCATTGTACATTGAAATTTCTGCTTGCGTATGCTTTAGAAGCAAGAATTAAGAGGACTACATTCATTATTTCGGCTGAAAAATGCTTAGTTTATGATTTATAGTCAACATTAATGAAATGTCCCCAACAGCGTTTTCAGCCCGAGTGGAGCACATTTTGACTGTTTTTTTAAAAACATCATTGTACATTGAAATTTCTGCTTGCGTATGCTTTAGAAGCAAGAATTAAGAGGACTACATTCATTATTTCAGCTGAAAAATGCTTAGTTTATGATTTATAGTCAACATTAATGAAATGTCCCCAACAGCGTTTTCAGCCCGAGTGGAGCACATTTTGACTGTTTTTTTTAAAAACATCATTGTACATTGAAATTTCTGCTTGCATATGCTTTAGAAGCAAGAATTAAGAGGACTACATTCATTATTTCAGCTGAAAAATGCTTAGTTTATGATTTATAGTCAACATTAATGTAATGTCCCAAACAAGCGTTTTCAGCCCGAGTGGAGCACATTTTGACCGTTTTTTTAAAAACATCATTGTACATTGAAATTTCTGTTTGCGTATGCTTTAGAAGCAAGAATTAAGAGGACTACATTCATTATTTCAGCTGAAAAATGCTTAGTTTATGATTTATAGTCAACATTAATGTAATGTCCCAAACAAGCGTTTTCAGCCCGAGTGGAGCACATTTTGACTGTTTTTTTAAAAACATCATTGTACATTGAAATTTCTGCTTGCGTATGCTTTAGAAGCAAGAATTAAGAGGACTACATTCATTATTTCAGCTGAAAAATGCTTAGTTTATGATTTATAGTCAACATTAATGAAATGTCCCCAACAGCGTTTTCAGCCCGAGTGGAGCACATTTTGACTGTTTTTTTTAAAAACATCATTGTACATTGAAATTTCTGCTTGCGTATGCTTTAGAAGCAAGAATTAAGAGGACTACATTCATTATTTCAGCTGAAAATACTTAGTTTATGATTTATAGTCAACATTAATGAAATGTCCCCAACAGCGTTTTCAGCCCGAGTGGAGCACATTTTGACTGTTTTTTTTAAAAACATCATTGTACATTGAAATTTCTGCTTGCGTATGCTTTAGAAGCAAGAATTAAGAGGACTACATTCATTATTTCAGCTGAAAAATGCTTAGTTTATGATTTATAGTCAACATTAATGTATGTCCCAAACAAGCGTTTTCAGCCCGAGTGGAGCACATTTTGACCGTTTTTTTAAAAACATCATTGTACAATGAAATTTCTGTTTGCGTATGCTTTAGAAGCAAGAATTAAGAGGACTACATTCATTATTTCAGCTGAAAAATGCTTAGTTTATGATTTATAGTCAACATTAATGTAATGTCCCAAACAAGCGTTTTCAGCCCGAGTGGAGCACATTTTGACTGTTTTTTTAAAAACATCATTGTACATTGAAATTTCTGCTTGCGTATGCTTTAGAAGCAAGAATTAAGAGGACTACATTCATTATTTCGGCTGAAAAATGCTTAGTTTATGATTTATAGTCAACATTAATGAAATGTCCCCAACAGCGTTTTCAGCCCGAGTGGAGCACATTTTGACTGTTTTTTTAAAAACATCATTGTACATTGAAATTTCTGCTTGCGTATGCTTTAGAAGCAAGAATTAAGAGGACTACATTCATTATTTCAGCTGAAAAATGCTTAGTTTATGATTTATAGTCAACATTAATGAAATGTCCCCAACAGCGTTTTCAGCCCGAGTGGAGCACATTTTGACTGTTTTTTTTAAAAACATCATTGTACATTGAAATTTCTGCTTGCATATGCTTTAGAAGCAAGAATTAAGAGGACTACATTCATTATTTCAGCTGAAAAATGCTTAGTTTATGATTTATAGTCAACATTAATGTAATGTCCCAAACAAGCGTTTTCAGCCCGAGTGGAGCACATTTTGACCGTTTTTTTAAAAACATCATTGTACATTGAAATTTCTGTTTGCGTATGCTTTAGAAGCAAGAATTAAGAGGACTACATTCATTATTTCAGCTGAAAAATGCTTAGTTTATGATTTATAGTCAACATTAATGTAATGTCCCAAACAAGCGTTTTCAGCCCGAGTGGAGCACATTTTGACTGTTTTTTTAAAAACATCATTGTACATTGAAATTTCTGCTTGCGTATGCTTTAGAAGCAAGAATTAAGAGGACTACATTCATTATTTCAGCTGAAAAATGCTTAGTTTATGATTTATAGTCAACATTAATGAAATGTCCCCAACAGCGTTTTCAGCCCGAGTGGAGCACATTTTGACTGTTTTTTTTAAAAACATCATTGTACATTGAAATTTCTGCTTGCGTATGCTTTAGAAGCAAGAATTAAGAGGACTACATTCATTATTTCAGCTGAAAAATGCTTAGTTTATGATTTATAGTCAACATTAATGTATGTCCCAAACAAGCGTTTTCAGCCCGAGTGGAGCACATTTTGACCGTTTTTTTAAAAACATCATTGTACAATGAAATTTCTGTTTGCGTATGCTTTAGAAGCAAGAATTAAGAGGACTACATTCATTATTTCAGCTGAAAAATGCTTAGTTTATGATTTATAGTCAACATTAATGTAATGTCCCAAACAAGCGTTTTCAGCCCGAGTGGAGCACATTTTGACTGTTTTTTTAAAAACATCATTGTACATTGAAATTTCTGCTTGCGTATGCTTTAGAAGCAAGAATTAAGAGGACTACATTCATTATTTCGGCTGAAAAATGCTTAGTTTATGATTTATAGTCAACATTAATGAAATGTCCCCAACAGCGTTTTCAGCCCGAGTGGAGCACATTTTGACTGTTTTTTTAAAAACATCATTGTACATTGAAATTTCTGCTTGCGTATGCTTTAGAAGCAAGAATTAAGAGGACTACATTCATTATTTCAGCTGAAAAATGCTTAGTTTTTGATTTATAGTCAAGATTAATGAAATGTCCCCAACAGCGTTTTCAGCCCGAGTGGAGCACATTTTGACTGTTTTTTTTAAAAACATCATTGTACATTGAAATTTCTGCTTGCGTATGCTTTAGAAGCAAGAATTAAGAGGACTACATTCATTATTTCAGCTGAAAAATGCTTAGTTTATGAATTATAGTCAACATTAATGAAATGTTCCAAACAAGCGTTTTCAGCCCGAGTGGAGCACATTATGACCGTTTTTTTAAAAACATCATTGTACATTGAAATTTCTGTTTGCGTATGCTTTAGAAGCAAGAATTAAGAGGACTACATTCATTATTTTAGCTGAAAAATGCTTAGTTTATGATTTATAGTCAACATTAATGTAATGTCCCAAACAAGCGTTTTCAGCCCGAGTGGAGCACATTTTGACTGTTTTTTTAAAAACATCATTGTACATTGAAATTTCTGCTTGCGTATGCTTTAGAAGCAAGAATTAAGAGGACTACATTCATTATTTCGGCTGAAAAATGCTTAGTTTATGATTTATAGTCAACATTAATGAAATGTCCCCAACAGCGTTTTCAGCCCGAGTGGAGCACATTTTGACTGTTTTTTTAAAAACATCATTGTACATTGAAATTTCTGCTTGCGTATGCTTTAGAAGCAAGAATTAAGAGGACTACATTCATTATTTAGGCTGAAAAATGCTTAGTTTATGATTTATAATCAACATTAATGAAATGTCCCCAACAGCGTTTTCAGCCCGAGTGGAGCACATTTTGACTGTTTTTTTAAAAACATCATTGTACATTGAAATTTCTGCTTGCGTATGCTTTAGAAGCAAGAATTAAGAGGACTACATTCATTATTTCAGCTGAAAAATGCTTAGTTTATGATTTATAGTCAACATTAATGAAATGTCCCCAACAGCGTTTTCAGCCCGAGTGGAGCACATTTTGACTGTTTTTTTTAAAAACATCATTGTACATTGAAATTTCTGCTTGCGTATGCTTTAGAAGCAAGAATTAAGAGGACTACATTCATTATTTCAGCTGAAAAATGCTTAGTTTATGATTTATAGTCAACATTAATGTATGTCCCAAACAAGCGTTTTCAGCCCGAGTGGAGCACATTTTGACCGTTTTTTTAAAAACATCATTGTACAATGAAATTTCTGTTTGCGTATGCTTTAGAAGCAAGAATTAAGAGGACTACATTCATTATTTCAGCTGAAAAATGCTTAGTTTATGATTTATAGTCAACATTAATGTAATGTCCCAAACAAGCGTTTTCAGCCCGAGTGGAGCACATTTTGACTGTTTTTTTAAAAACATCATTGTACATTGAAATTTCTGCTTGCGTATGCTTTAGAAGCAAGAATTAAGAGGACTACATTCATTATTTCGGCTGAAAAATGCTTAGTTTATGATTTATAGTCAACATTAATGAAATGTCCCCAACAGCGTTTTCAGCCCGAGTGGAGCACATTTTGACTGTTTTTTTAAAAACATCATTGTACATTGAAATTTCTGCTTGCGTATGCTTTAGAAGCAAGAATTAAGAGGACTACATTCATTATTTCAGCTGAAAAATGCTTAGTTTATGATTTATAGTCAACATTAATGAAATGTCCCCAACAGCGTTTTCAGCCCGAGTGGAGCACATTTTGACTGTTTTTTTTAAAAACATCATTGTACATTGAAATTTCTGCTTGCATATGCTTTAGAAGCAAGAATTAAGAGGACTACATTCATTATTTCAGCTGAAAAATGCTTAGTTTATGATTTATAGTCAACATTAATGTAATGTCCCAAACAAGCGTTTTCAGCCCGAGTGGAGCACATTTTGACCGTTTTTTTAAAAACATCATTGTACATTGAAATTTCTGTTTGCGTATGCTTTAGAAGCAAGAATTAAGAGGACTACATTCATTATTTCAGCTGAAAAATGCTTAGTTTATGATTTATAGTCAACATTAATGTAATGTCCCAAACAAGCGTTTTCAGCCCGAGTGGAGCACATTTTGACTGTTTTTTTAAAAACATCATTGTACATTGAAATTTCTGCTTGCGTATGCTTTAGAAGCAAGAATTAAGAGGACTACATTCATTATTTCAGCTGAAAAATGCTTAGTTTATGATTTATAGTCAACATTAATGAAATGTCCCCAACAGCGTTTTCAGCCCGAGTGGAGCACATTTTGACTGTTTTTTTTAAAAACATCATTGTACATTGAAATTTCTGCTTACGTATGCTTTAGAAGCAAGAATTAAGAGGACTACATTCATTATTTCAGCTGAAAAATGCTTAGTTTATGATTTATAGTCAACATTAATGTATGTCCCAAACAAGCGTTTTCAGCCCGAGTGGAGCACATTTTGACCGTTTTTTTAAAAACATCATTGTACAATGAAATTTCTGTTTGCGTATGCTTTAGAAGCAAGAATTAAGAGGACTACATTCATTATTTCAGCTGAAAAATGCTTAGTTTATGATTTATAGTCAACATTAATGTAATGTCCCAAACAAGCGTTTTCAGCCCGAGTGGAGCACATTTTGACTGTTTTTTTAAAAACATCATTGTACATTGAAATTTCTGCTTGCGTATGCTTTAGAAGCAAGAATTAAGAGGACTACATTCATTATTTCGGCTGAAAAATGCTTAGTTTATGATTTATAGTCAACATTAATGAAATGTCCCCAACAGCGTTTTCAGCCCGAGTGGAGCACATTTTGACTGTTTTTTTAAAAACATCATTGTACATTGAAATTTCTGCTTGCGTATGCTTTAGAAGCAAGAATTAAGAGGACTACATTCATTATTTCAGCTGAAAAATGCTTAGTTTTTGATTTATAGTCAAGATTAATGAAATGTCCCCAACAGCGTTTTCAGCCCGAGTGGAGCACATTTTGACTGTTTTTTTTAAAAACATCATTGTACATTGAAATTTCTGCTTGCGTATGCTTTAGAAGCAAGAATTAAGAGGACTACATTCATTATTTCAGCTGAAAAATGCTTAGTTTATGAATTATAGTCAACATTAATGAAATGTTCCAAACAAGCGTTTTCAGCCCGAGTGGAGCACATTATGACCGTTTTTTTAAAAACATCATTGTACATTGAAATTTCTGTTTGCGTATGCTTTAGAAGCAAGAATTAAGAGGACTACATTCATTATTTTAGCTGAAAAATGCTTAGTTTATGATTTATAGTCAACATTAATGTAATGTCCCAAACAAGCGTTTTCAGCCCGAGTGGAGCACATTTTGACTGTTTTTTTAAAAACATCATTGTACATTGAAATTTCTGCTTGCGTATGCTTTAGAAGCAAGAATTAAGAGGACTACATTCATTATTTCGGCTGAAAAATGCTTAGTTTATGATTTATAGTCAACATTAATGAAATGTCCCCAACAGCGTTTTCAGCCCGAGTGGAGCACATTTTGACTGTTTTTTTAAAAACATCATTGTACATTGAAATTTCTGCTTGCGTATGCTTTAGAAGCAAGAATTAAGAGGACTACATTCATTATTTAGGCTGAAAAATGCTTAGTTTATGATTTATAATCAACATTAATGAAATGTCCCCAACAGCGTTTTCAGCCCGAGTGGAGCACATTTTGACTGTTTTTTTAAAAACATCATTGTACATTGAAATTTCTGCTTGCGTATGCTTTAGAAGCAAGAATTAAGAGGACTACATTCATTATTTCAGCTGAAAAATGCTTAGTTTATGATTTATAGTCAACATTAATGAAATGTCCCCAACAGCGTTTTCAGCCCGAGTGGAGCACATTTTGACTGTTTTTTTTAAAAACATCATTGTACATTGAAATTTCTGCTTGCGTATGCTTTAGAAGCAAGAATTAAGAGGACTACATTCATTATTTCAGCTGAAAAATGCTTAGTTTATGATTTATAGTCAACATTAATGTATGTCCCAAACAAGCGTTTTCAGCCCGAGTGGAGCACATTTTGACCGTTTTTTTAAAAACATCATTGTACAATGAAATTTCTGTTTGCGTATGCTTTAGAAGCAAGAATTAAGAGGACTACATTCATTATTTCAGCTGAAAAATGCTTAGTTTATGATTTATTGTCAACATTAATGTAATGTCCCAAACAAGCGTTTTCAGCCCGAGTGGAGCACATTTTGACTGTTTTTTTAAAAACATCATTGTACATTGAAATTTCTGCTTGCGTATGCTTTAGAAGCAAGAATTAAGAGGACTACATTCATTATTTCGGCTGAAAAATGCTTAGTTTATGATTTATAGTCAACATTAATGAAATGTCCCCAACAGCGTTTTCAGCCCGAGTGGAGCACATTTTGACTGTTTTTTTAAAAACATCATTGTACATTGAAATTTCTGCTTGCGTATGCTTTAGAAGCAAGAATTAAGAGGACTACATTCATTATTTCAGCTGAAAAATGCTTAGTTTTTGATTTATAGTCAAGATTAATGAAATGTCCCCAACAGCGTTTTCAGCCCGAGTGGAGCACATTTTGACTATTTTTTTTAAAAACATCATTGTACATTGAAATTTCTGCTTGCGTATGCTTTAGAAGCAAGAATTAAGAGGACTACATTCATTATTTTAGCTGAAAAATGCTTAGTTTATGATTTATAGTCAACATTAATGTAATGTCCCAAACAAGCGTTTTCAGCCCGAGTGGAGCACATTTTGACTGTTTTTTTAAAAACATCATTGTACATTGAAATTTCTGCTTGCGTATGCTTTAGAAGCAAGAATTAAGAGGACTACATTCATTATTTCGGCTGAAAAATGCTTAGTTTATGATTTATAGTCAACATTAATGAAATGTCCCCAACAGCGTTTTCAGCCCGAGTGGAGCACATTTTGACTGTTTTTTTAAAAACATCATTGTACATTGAAATTTCTGCTTGCGTATGCTTTAGAAGCAAGAATTAAGAGGACTACATTCATTATTTAGGCTGAAAAATGCTTAGTTTATGATTTATAATCAACATTAATGAAATGTCCCCAACAGCGTTTTCAGCCCGAGTGGAGCACATTTTGACTGTTTTTTTAAAAACATCATTGTACATTGAAATTTCTGCTTGCGTATGCTTTAGAAGCAAGAATTAAGAGGACTACATTCATTATTTCAGCTGAAAAATGCTTAGTTTATGATTTATAGTCAACATTAATGAAATGTCCCCAACAGCGTTTTCAGCCCGAGTGGAGCACATTTTGACTGTTTTTTTTAAAAACATCATTGTACATTGAAATTTCTGCTTGCGTATGCTTTAGAAGCAAGAATTAAGAGGACTACATTCATTATTTCAGCTGAAAAATGCTTAGTTTATGATTTATAGTCAACATTAATGTATGTCCCAAACAAGCGTTTTCAGCCCGAGTGGAGCACATTTTGACCGTTTTTTTAAAAACATCATTGTACAATGAAATTTCTGTTTGCGTATGCTTTAGAAGCAAGAATTAAGAGGACTACATTCATTATTTCAGCTGAAAAATGCTTAGTTTATGATTTATAGTCAACATTAATGTAATGTCCCAAACAAGCGTTTTCAGCCCGAGTGGAGCACATTTTGACTGTTTTTTTAAAAACATCATTGTACATTGAAATTTCTGCTTGCGTATGCTTTAGAAGCAAGAATTAAGAGGACTACATTCATTATTTCGGCTGAAAAATGCTTAGTTTATGATTTATAGTCAACATTAATGAAATGTCCCCAACAGCGTTTTCAGCCCGAGTGGAGCACATTTTGACTGTTTTTTTAAAAACATCATTGTACATTGAAATTTCTGCTTGCGTATGCTTTAGAAGCAAGAATTAAGAGGACTACATTCATTATTTCAGCTGAAAAATGCTTAGTTTTTGATTTATAGTCAAGATTAATGAAATGTCCCCAACAGCGTTTTCAGCCCGAGTGGAGCACATTTTGACTATTTTTTTTAAAAACATCATTGTACATTGAATTTTCTGCTTGCGTATGCTTTAGAAGCAAGAATTAAGAGGACTACATTCATTATTTTAGCTGAAAAATGCTTAGTTTATGATTTATAGTCAACATTAATGTAATGTCCCAAACAAGCGTTTTCAGCCCGAGTGGAGCACATTTTGACTGTTTTTTTAAAAACATCATTGTACATTGAAATTTCTGCTTGCGTATGCTTTAGAAGCAAGAATTAAGAGGACTACATTCATTATTTCGGCTGAAAAATGCTTAGTTTATGATTTATAGTCAACATTAATGAAATGTCCCCAACAGCGTTTTCAGCCCGAGTGGAGCACATTTTGACTGTTTTTTTAAAAACATCATTGTACATTGAAATTTCTGCTTGCGTATGCTTTAGAAGCAAGAATTAAGAGGACTACATTCATTATTTAGGCTGAAAAATGCTTAGTTTATGATTTATAATCAACATTAATGAAATGTCCCCAACAGCGTTTTCAGCCCGAGTGGAGCACATTTTGACTGTTTTTTTAAAAACATCATTGTACATTGAAATTTCTGCTTGCGTATGCTTTAGAAGCAAGAATTAAGAGGACTACATTCATTATTTCAGCTGAAAAATGCTTAGTTTATGATTTATAGTCAACATTAATGAAATGTCCCCAACAGCGTTTTCAGCCCGAGTGGAGCACATTTTGACTGTTTTTTTTAAAAACATCATTGTACATTGAAATTTCTGCTTGCGTATGCTTTAGAAGCAAGAATTAAGAGGACTACATTCATTATTTCAGCTGAAAAATGCTTAGTTTATGAATTATAGTCAACATTAATGAAATGTTCCAAACAAGCGTTTTCAGCCCGAGTGGAGCACATTATGACCGTTTTTTTAAAAACATCATTGTACATTGAAATTTCTGTTTGCGTATGCTTTAGAAGCAAGAATTAAGAGGACTAAATTCATTATTTTAGCTGAAAAATGCTTAGTTTATGATTTATAGTCAACATTAATGAAATGTCCCCAACAGCGTTTTCAGCCCGAGTGGAGCACATTTTGACTGTTTTTTTTAAAAACATCATTGTACATTGAAATTTCTGCTTGCGTATGCTTTAGAAGCAAGAATTAAGAGGACTACATTCATTATTTCAGCTGAAAAATGCTTAGTTTATGAATTATAGTCAACATTAATGAAATGTTCCAAACAAGCGTTTTCAGCCCGAGTGGAGCACATTATGACCGTTTTTTTAAAAACATCATTGTACATTGAAATTTCTGTTTGCGTATGCTTTAGAAGCAAGAATTAAGAGGACTACATTCATTATTTTAGCTGAAAAATGCTTAGTTTATGATTTATAGTCAACATTAATGTAATGTCCCAAACAAGCGTTTTCAGCCCGAGTGGAGCACATTTTGACTGTTTTTTTAAAAACATCATTGTACATTGAAATTTCTGCTTGCGTATGCTTTAGAAGCAAGAATTAAGAGGACTACATTCATTATTTCGGCTGAAAAATGCTTAGTTTATGATTTATAGTCAACATTAATGAAATGTCCCCAACAGCGTTTTCAGCCCGAGTGGAGCACATTTTGACTGTTTTTTTAAAAACATCATTGTACATTGAAATTTCTGCTTGCGTATGCTTTAGAAGCAAGAATTAAGAGGACTACATTCATTATTTAGGCTGAAAAATGCTTAGTTTATGATTTATAGTCAACATTAATGAAATGTCCCCAACAGCGTTTTCAGCCCGAGTGGAGCACATTTTGACTGTTTTTTTAAAAACATCATTGTACATTGAAATTTCTGCTTGCGTATGCTTTAGAAGCAAGAATTAAGAGGACTACATTCATTATTTCAGCTGAAAAATGCTTAATTTATGAATTATAGTCAACATTAATGAAATGTTCCAAACAAGCGTTTTCAGCCCGAGTGGAGCACATTTTGACCGTTTTTTTAAAAACATCATTGTACATTGAAATTTCTGTTTGCGTATGCTTTAGAAGCAAGAATTAAGAGGACTACATTCATTATTTCAGCTGAAAAATGCTTAGTTTTTGATTTATAGTCAACATTAATGAAATGTCCCCAACAGCGTTTTCAGCCCGAGTGGAGCACATTTTGACTGTTTTTTTAAAAACATCATTGTACATTGAAATTTCTGCTTGCGTATGCTTTAGAAGCAAGAATTAAGAGGACTACATTCATTATTTTAGCTGAAAAATGCTTAGTTTATGATTTATAGTCAACATTAATGAAATGTTCCAAACAAGCGTTTTCAGCCCGAGTGGAGCACATTTTGACCGTTTTTTTAAAAACATCATTGTACATTGAAATTTCTGCTTGCGTATGCTTTAGAAGCAAGAATTAAGAGGTCTACATTCATTATTTCAGCTGAAAAATGCTTAGTTTTTGATTTATAGTCAACATTAATGAAATGTCCCCAACAGCGTTTTCAGCCCGAGTGGAGCACATTTTGACTGTTTTTTTAAAAACATCATTGTACATTGAAATTTCTGCTTGCGTATGCTTTAGAAGCAAGAATTAAGAGGACTACATTCATTATTTCGGCTGAAAAATGCTTAGTTTATGATTTATAGTCAACATTAATGAAATGTCCCAAACAAGCGTTTTCAGCCCGAGTGGAGCACATTTTGACCGTTTTTTTAAAAACATCATTGTACATTGAAATTTCTGTTTGCGTATGCTTTAGAAGCAAGAATTAAGAGGACTACATTCATTATTTCAGCTGAAAAATGCTTAGTTTATGATTTATAGTCAACATTATTGTAATGTCCCAAACAAGCGTTTTCAGCCCGAGTGGAGCACATTTTGACTGTTTTTTTAAAAACATCATTGTACATTGAAATTTCTGCTTGCGTATGCTTTAGAAGCAAGAATTAAGAGGACTACATTCATTATTTCAGCTGAAAAATGCTTAGTTTATGATTTATAGTCAACATTAGTGAAATGTCCCAAACAAGCGTTTTCAGCCCGAGTGGAGCACATTTTGACCGTTTTTTTAAAAACATCATTGTACATTGAAATTTCTGTTTGCGTATGCTTTAGAAGCAAGAATTAAGAGGACTACATTCATTATTTCAGCTGAAAAATGCTTAGTTTATGATTTATAGTCAACACTAATGTAATGTCCCAAACAAGCGTTTTCAGCCCGAGTGGAGCACATTTTGACTGTTTTTTTAAAAACATCATTGTACATTGAAATTTCTGCTTGCGTATGCTTTAGAAGCAAGAATTAAGAGGACTACATTCATTATTTCAGCTGAAAAATGCTTAGTTTATGAATTATAGTCAACATTAATGAAATGTTCCAAACAAGCGTTTTCAGCCCGAGTGGAGCACATTATGACCGTTTTTTTAAAAACATCATTGTACATTGAAATTTCTGTTTGCGTATGCTTTAGAAGCAAGAATTAAGAGGACTACATTCATTATTTTAGCTGAAAAATGCTTAGTTTATGATTTATAGTCAACATTAATGTAATGTCCCAAACAAGCGTTTTCAGCCCGAGTGGAGCACATTTTGACTGTTTTTTTAAAAACATCATTGTACATTGAAATTTCTGCTTGCGTATGCTTTAGAAGCAAGAATTAAGAGGACTACATTCATTATTTCAGCTGAAAAATGCTTAGTTTATGATTTATAGTCAACATTAATGTATGTCCCAAACAAGCGTTTTCAGCCCGAGTGGAGCACATTTTGACCGTTTTTTTAAAAACATCATTGTACAATGAAATTTCTGTTTGCGTATGCTTTAGAAGCAAGAATTAAGAGGACTACATTCATTATTTCAGCTGAAAAATGCTTAGTTTATGATTTATAGTCAACATTAATGTAATGTCCCAAACAAGCGTTTTCAGCCCGAGTGGAGCACATTTTGACTGTTTTTTTAAAAACATCATTGTACATTGAAATTTCTGCTTGCGTATGCTTTAGAAGCAAGAATTAAGAGGACTACATTCATTATTTCGGCTGAAAAATGCTTAGTTTATGATTTATAGTCAACATTAATGAAATGTCCCCAACAGCGTTTTCAGCCCGAGTGGAGCACATTTTGACTGTTTTTTTAAAAACATCATTGTACATTGAAATTTCTGCTTGCGTATGCTTTAGAAGCAAGAATTAAGAGGACTACATTCATTATTTCAGCTGAAAAATGCTTAGTTTTTGATTTATAGTCAAGATTAATGAAATGTCCCCAACAGCGTTTTCAGCCCGAGTGGAGCACATTTTGACTATTTTTTTTAAAAACATCATTGTACATTGAAATTTCTGCTTGCGTATGCTTTAGAAGCAAGAATTAAGAGGACTACATTCATTATTTTAGCTGAAAAATGCTTAGTTTATGATTTATAGTCAACATTAATGTAATGTCCCAAACAAGCGTTTTCAGCCCGAGTGGAGCACATTTTGACTGTTTTTTTAAAAACATCATTGTACATTGAAATTTCTGCTTGCGTATGCTTTAGAAGCAAGAATTAAGAGGACTACATTCATTATTTCGGCTGAAAAATGCTTAGTTTATGATTTATAGTCAACATTAATGAAATGTCCCCAACAGCGTTTTCAGCCCGAGTGGAGCACATTTTGACTGTTTTTTTAAAAACATCATTGTACATTGAAATTTCTGCTTGCGTATGCTTTAGAAGCAAGAATTAAGAGGACTACATTCATTATTTAGGCTGAAAAATGCTTAGTTTATGATTTATAATCAACATTAATGAAATGTCCCCAACAGCGTTTTCAGCCCGAGTGGAGCACATTTTGACTGTTTTTTTAAAAACATCATTGTACATTGAAATTTCTGCTTGCGTATGCTTTAGAAGCAAGAATTAAGAGGACTACATTCATTATTTCAGCTGAAAAATGCTTAGTTTATGATTTATAGTCAACATTAATGAAATGTCCCCAACAGCGTTTTCAGCCCGAGTGGAGCACATTTTGACTGTTTTTTTTAAAAACATCATTGTACATTGAAATTTCTGCTTGCGTATGCTTTAGAAGCAAGAATTAAGAGGACTACATTCATTATTTCAGCTGAAAAATGCTTAGTTTATGAATTATAGTCAACATTAATGAAATGTTCCAAACAAGCGTTTTCAGCCCGAGTGGAGCACATTATGACCGTTTTTTTAAAAACATCATTGTACATTGAAATTTCTGTTTGCGTATGCTTTAGAAGCAAGAATTAAGAGGACTAAATTCATTATTTTAGCTGAAAAATGCTTAGTTTATGATTTATAGTCAACATTAATGAAATGTCCCCAACAGCGTTTTCAGCCCGAGTGGAGCACATTTTGACTGTTTTTTTTTAAAAACATCATTGTACATTGAAATTTCTGCTTGCGTATGCTTTAGAAGCAAGAATTAAGAGGACTACATTCATTATTTCAGCTGAAAAATGCTTAGTTTATGAATTATAGTCAACATTAATGAAATGTTCCAAACAAGCGTTTTCAGCCCGAGTGGAGCACATTATGACCGTTTTTTTAAAAACATCATTGTACATTGAAATTTCTGTTTGCGTATGCTTTAGAAGCAAGAATTAAGAGGACTACATTCATTATTTTAGCTGAAAAATGCTTAGTTTATGATTTATAGTCAACATTAATGTAATGTCCCAAACAAGCGTTTTCAGCCCGAGTGGAGCACATTTTGACTGTTTTTTTAAAAACATCATTGTACATTGAAATTTCTGCTTGCGTATGCTTTAGAAGCAAGAATTAAGAGGACTACATTCATTATTTCGGCTGAAAAATGCTTAGTTTATGATTTATAGTCAACATTAATGAAATGTCCCCAACAGCGTTTTCAGCCCGAGTGGAGCACATTTTGACTGTTTTTTTAAAAACATCATTGTACATTGAAATTTCTGCTTGCGTATGCTTTAGAAGCAAGAATTAAGAGGACTACATTCATTATTTAGGCTGAAAAATGCTTAGTTTATGATTTATAGTCAACATTAATGAAATGTCCCCAACAGCGTTTTCAGCCCGAGTGGAGCACATTTTGACTGTTTTTTTAAAAACATCATTGTACATTGAAATTTCTGCTTGCGTATGCTTTAGAAGCAAGAATTAAGAGGACTACATTCATTATTTCAGCTGAAAAATGCTTAGTTTATGAATTATAGTCAACATTAATGAAATGTTCCAAACAAGCGTTTTCAGCCCGAGTGGAGCACATTTTGACCGTTTTTTTAAAAACATCATTGTACATTGAAATTTCTGTTTGCGTATGCTTTAGAAGCAAGAATTAAGAGGACTACATTCATTATTTCAGCTGAAAAATGCTTAGTTTTTGATTTATAGTCAACATTAATGAAATGTCCCCAACAGCGTTTTCAGCCCGAGTGGAGCACATTTTGACTGTTTTTTTAAAAACATCATTGTACATTGAAATTTCTGCTTGCGTATGCTTTAGAAGCAAGAATTAAGAGGACTACATTCATTATTTTAGCTGAAAAATGCTTAGTTTATGATTTATAGTCAACATTAATGAAATGTTCCAAACAAGCGTTTTCAGCCCGAGTGGAGCACATTTTGACCGTTTTTTTAAAAACATCATTGTACATTGAAATTTCTGCTTGCGTATGCTTTAGAAGCAAGAATTAAGAGGACTACATTCATTATTTCAGCTGAAAAATGCTTAGTTTTTGATTTATAGTCAACATTAATGAAATGTCCCCAACAGCGTTTTCAGCCCGAGTGGAGCACATTTTGACTGTTTTTTTAAAAACATCATTGTACATTGAAATTTCTGCTTGCGTATGCTTTAGAAGCAAGAATTAAGAGGACTACATTCATTATTTCGGCTGAAAAATGCTTAGTTTATGATTTATAGTCAACATTAATGAAATGTCCCAAACAAGCGTTTTCAGCCCGAGTGGAGCACATTTTGACCGTTTTTTTAAAAACATCATTGTACATTGAAATTTCTGTTTGCGTATGCTTTAGAAGCAAGAATTAAGAGGACTACATTCATTATTTCAGCTGAAAAATGCTTAGTTTATGATTTATAGTCAACATTAATGTAATGTCCCAAACAAGCGTTTTCAGCCCGAGTGGAGCACATTTTGACTGTTTTTTTAAAAACATCATTGTACATTGAAATTTCTGCTTGCGTATGCTTTAGAAGCAAGAATTAAGAGGACTACATTCATTATTTCAGCTGAAAAATGCTTAGTTTATGATTTATAGTCAACATTAGTGAAATGTCCCAAACAAGCGTTTTCAGCCCGAGTGGAGCACATTTTGACCGTTTTTTTAAAAACATCATTGTACATTGAAATTTCTGTTTGCGTATGCTTTAGAAGCAAGAATTAAGAGGACTACATTCATTATTTCAGCTGAAAAATGCTTAGTTTATGATTTATAGTCAACACTAATGTAATGTCCCAAACAAGCGTTTTCAGCCCGAGTGGAGCACATTTTGACTGTTTTTTTAAAAACATCATTGTACATTGAAATTTCTGCTTGCGTATGCTTTAGAAGCAAGAATTAAGAGGACTACATTCATTATTTCAGCTGAAAAATGCTTAGTTTATGAATTATAGTCAACATTAATGAAATGTTCCAAACAAGCGTTTTCAGCCCGAGTGGAGCACATTATGACCGTTTTTTTAAAAACATCATTGTACATTGAAATTTCTGTTTGCGTATGCTTTAGAAGCAAGAATTAAGAGGACTACATTCATTATTTTAGCTGAAAAATGCTTAGTTTATGATTTATAGTCAACATTAATGTAATGTCCCAAACAAGCGTTTTCAGCCCGAGTGGAGCACATTTTGACTGTTTTTTTAAAAACATCATTGTACATTGAAATTTCTGCTTGCGTATGCTTTAGAAGCAAGAATTAAGAGGACTACATTCATTATTTCGGCTGAAAAATGCTTAGTTTATGATTTATAGTCAACATTAATGAAATGTCCCCAACAGCGTTTTCAGCCCGAGTGGAGCACATTTTGACCGTTTTTTTAAAAACATCATTGTACATTGAAATTTCTGTTTGCGTATGCTTTAGAAGCAAGAATTAAGAGGACTACATTCATTATTTCAGCTGAAAAATGCTTAGTTTATGATTTATAGTCAACATTAATGTAATGTCCCAAACAAGCGTTTTCAGCCCGAGTGGAGCACATTTTGACTGTTTTTTTAAAAACATCATTGTACATTGAAATTTCTGCTTGCGTATGCTTTAGAAGCAAGAATTAAGAGGACTACATTCATTATTTCAGCTGAAAAATGCTTAGTTTATGATTTATAGTCAACATTAGTGAAATGTCCCAAACAAGCGTTTTCAGCCCGAGTGGAGCACATTTTGACCGTTTTTTTAAAAACATCATTGTACATTGAAATTTCTGTTTGCGTATGCTTTAGAAGCAAGAATTAAGAGGACTACATTCATTATTTCAGCTGAAAAATGCTTAGTTTATGATTTATAGTCAACACTAATGTAATGTCCCAAACAAGCGTTTTCAGCCCGAGTGGAGCACATTTTGACTGTTTTTTTAAAAACATCATTGTACATTGAAATTTCTGCTTGCGTATGCTTTAGAAGCAAGAATTAAGAGGACTACATTCATTATTTCAGCTGAAAAATGCTTAGTTTATGAATTATAGTCAACATTAATGAAATGTTCCAAACAAGCGTTTTCAGCCCGAGTGGAGCACATTATGACCGTTTTTTTAAAAACATCATTGTACATTGAAATTTCTGTTTGCGTATGCTTTAGAAGCAAGAATTAAGAGGACTACATTCATTATTTTAGCTGAAAAATGCTTAGTTTATGATTTATAGTCAACATTAATGTAATGTCCCAAACAAGCGTTTTCAGCCCGAGTGGAGCACATTTTGACTGTTTTTTTAAAAACATCATTGTACATTGAAATTTCTGCTTGCGTATGCTTTAGAAGCAAGAATTAAGAGGACTACATTCATTATTTCGGCTGAAAAATGCTTAGTTTATGATTTATAGTCAACATTAATGAAATGTCCCCAACAGCGTTTTCAGCCCGAGTGGAGCACATTTTGACTGTTTTTTTAAAAACATCATTGTACATTGAAATTTCTGCTTGCGTATGCTTTAGAAGCAAGAATTAAGAGGACTACATTCATTATTTAGGCTGAAAAATGCTTAGTTTATGATTTATAGTCAACATTAATGAAATGTCCCCAACAGCGTTTTCAGCCCGAGTGGAGCACATTTTGACTGTTTTTTTAAAAACATCATTGTACATTGAAATTTCTGCTTGCGTATGCTTTAGAAGCAAGAATTAAGAGGACTACATTCATTATTTCAGCTGAAAAATGCTTAGTTTATGAATTATAGTCAACATTAATGAAATGTTCCAAACAAGCGTTTTCAGCCCGAGTGGAGCACATTTTGACCGTTTTTTTAAAAACATCATTGTACATTGAAATTTCTGTTTGCGTATGCTTTAGAAGCAAGAATTAAGAGGACTACATTCATTATTTCAGCTGAAAAATGCTTAGTTTTTGATTTATAGTCAACATTAATGAAATGTCCCCAACAGCGTTTTCAGCCCGAGTGGAGCACATTTTGACTGTTTTTTTAAAAACATCATTGTACATTGAAATTTCTGCTTGCGTATGCTTTAGAAGCAAGAATTAAGAGGACTACATTCATTATTTCAGCTGAAAAATGCTTAGTTTATGATTTATAGTCAACATTAATGAAATGTTCCAAACAAGCGTTTTCAGCCCGAGTGGAGCACATTTTGACCGTTTTTTTAAAAACATCATTGTACATTGAAATTTCTGCTTGCGTATGCTTTAGAAGCAAGAATTAAGAGGACTACATTCATTATTTCAGCTGAAAAATGCTTAGTTTTTGATTTATAGTCAACATTAATGAAATGTCCCTAACAGCGTTTTCAGCCCGAGTGGAGCACATTTTGACTGTTTTTTTAAAAACATCTTTGTACATTGACATTTCTGCTTGCGTATGCTTTAGAAGCAAGAATTAAGAGGACTACATTCATTATTTCAGCTGAAAAATGCTTAGTTTATGAATTATAGTCAACATTAATGAAATGTTCCAAACAAGCGTTTTCAGCCCGAGTGGAGCACATTTTGACCGTTTTTTTAAAAACATCATTGTACATTGAAATTTCTGTTTGCGTATGCTTTAGAAGCAAGAATTAAGAGGACTACATTCATTATTTCAGCTGAAAAATGCTTAGTTTATGAATTATAGTCAACATTAATGAAATGTTCCAAACAAGCGTTTTCAGCCCGAGTGGAGCACATTATGACCGTTTTTTTAAAAACATCATTGTACATTGAAATTTCTGTTTGCGTATGCTTTAGAAGCAAGAATTAAGAGGACTACATTCATTATTTTAGCTGAAAAATGCTTAGTTTATGATTTATAGTCAACATTAATGTAATGTCCCAAACAAGCGTTTTCAGCCCGAGTGGAGCACATTTTGACTGTTTTTTTAAAAACATCATTGTACATTGAAATTTCTGCTTGCGTATGCTTTAGAAGCAAGAATTAAGAGGACTACATTCATTATTTAGGCTGAAAAATGCTTAGTTTATGATTTATAGTCAACATTAATGAAATGTCCCCAACAGCGTTTTCAGCCCGAGTGGAGCACATTTTGACTGTTTTTTTAAAAACATCATTGTACATTGAAATTTCTGCTTGCGTATGCTTTAGAAGCAAGAATTAAGAGGACTACATTCATTATTTCAGCTGAAAAATGCTTAGTTTATGAATTATAGTCAACATTAATGAAATGTTCCAAACAAGCGTTTTCAGCCCGAGTGGAGCACATTTTGACCGTTTTTTTAAAAACATCATTGTACATTGAAATTTCTGTTTGCGTATGCTTTAGAAGCAAGAATTAAGAGGACTACATTCATTATTTCAGCTGAAAAATGCTTAGTTTTTGATTTATAGTCAACATTAATGAAATGTCCCCAACAGCGTTTTCAGCCCGAGTGGAGCACATTTTGACTGTTTTTTTAAAAACATCATTGTACATTGAAATTTCTGCTTGCGTATGCTTTAGAAGCAAGAATTAAGAGGACTACATTCATTATTTCAGCTGAAAAATGCTTAGTTTATGATTTATAGTCAACATTAATGAAATGTTCCAAACAAGCGTTTTCAGCCCGAGTGGAGCACATTTTGACCGTTTTTTTAAAAACATCATTGTACATTGAAATTTCTGCTTGCGTATGCTTTAGAAGCAAGAATTAAGAGGACTACATTCATTATTTCAGCTGAAAAATGCTTAGTTTTTGATTTATAGTCAACATTAATGAAATGTCCCTAACAGCGTTTTCAGCCCGAGTGGAGCACATTTTGACTGTTTTTTTAAAAACATCTTTGTACATTGACATTTCTGCTTGCGTATGCTTTAGAAGCAAGAATTAAGAGGACTACATTCATTATTTCAGCTGAAAAATGCTTAGTTTATGAATTATAGTCAACATTAATGAAATGTTCCAAACAAGCGTTTTCAGCCCGAGTGGAGCACATTTTGACCGTTTTTTTAAAAACATCATTGTACATTGAAATTTCTGTTTGCGTATGCTTTAGAAGCAAGAATTAAGAGGACTACATTCATTATTTCAGCTGAAAAATGCTTAGTTTATGATTTATAGTCAACATTAATGTAATGTCCCCAACAAGCGTTTTCAGCCCGAGTGGAGCACATTTTGACTGTTTTTTTAAAAACATCATTGTACATTGAAATTTCTGCTTGCGTATGCAAGCAAGAATTAAGAGGACTACATTCATTATTTCAGCTGAAAAATGCTTAGTTTTTGATTTATAGTCAACATTAATGAAATGTCCCCAACAGCGTTTTCAGCCCGAGTGGAGCACATTTTGACTGTTTTTTTAAAAACATCATTGTACATTGAAATTTCTGCTTGCGTATGCTTTAGAAGCAAGAATTAAGAGGACTACATTCATTATTTCAGCTGAAAAATGCTTAGTTTATGATTTATAGTCAACATTAGTGAAATGTCCCAAACAAGCGTTTTCAGCCCGAGTGGAGCACATTTTGACTGTTTTTTTAAAAACATCATTGTACATTGAAATTTCTGCTTGCGTATGCTTTAGAAGCAAGAATTAAGAGGACTACATTCATTATTTCAGCTGAAAAATGCTTAGTTTATGATTTATAGTCAACATTAGTGAAATGTCCCAAACAAGCGTTTTCAGCCCGAGTGGAGCACATTTTGACCGTTTTTTTAAAAACATCATTGTACATTGAAATTTCTGTTTGCGTATGCTTTAGAAGCAAGAATTAAGAGGACTACATTCATTATTTCAGCTGAAAAATGCTTAGTTTATGATTTATAGTCAACATTAATGTAATGTCCCAAACAAGCGTTTTCAGCCCGAGTGGAGCACATTTTGACTGTTTTTTTAAAAACATCATTGTACATTGAAATTTCTGCTTGCGTATGCTTTAGAAGCAAGAATTAAGAGGACTACATTCATTATTTCAGCTGAAAAATGCTTAGTTTATGAATTATAGTCAACATTAATGAAATGTTCCAAACAAGCGTTTTCAGCCCGAGTGGAGCACATTATGACCGTTTTTTTAAAAACATCATTGTACATTGAAATTTCTGTTTGCGTATGCTTTAGAAGCAAGAATTAAGAGGACTACATTCATTATTTTAGCTGAAAAATGCTTAGTTTATGATTTATAGTCAACATTAATGTAATGTCCCAAACAAGCGTTTTCAGCCCGAGTGGAGCACATTTTGACTGTTTTTTTAAAAACATCATTGTACATTGAAATTTCTGCTTGCGTATGCTTTAGAAGCAAGAATTAAGAGGACTACATTCATTATTTCGGCTGAAAAATGCTTAGTTTATGATTTATAGTCAACATTAATGAAATGTCCCCAACAGCGTTTTCAGCCCGAGTGGAGCACATTTTGACTGTTTTTTTAAAAACATCATTGTACATTGAAATTTCTGCTTGCGTATGCTTTAGAAGCAAGAATTAAGAGGACTACATTCATTATTTAGGCTGAAAAATGCTTAGTTTATGATTTATAGTCAACATTAATGAAATGTCCCCAACAGCGTTTTCAGCCCGAGTGGAGCACATTTTGACTGTTTTTTTAAAAACATCATTGTACATTGAAATTTCTGCTTGCGTATGCTTTAGAAGCAAGAATTAAGAGGACTACATTCATTATTTCAGCTGAAAAATGCTTAGTTTATGAATTATAGTCAACATTAATGAAATGTTCCAAACAAGCGTTTTCAGCCCGAGTGGAGCACATTTTGACCGTTTTTTTAAAAACATCATTGTACATTGAAATTTCTGTTTGCGTATGCTTTAGAAGCAAGAATTAAGAGGACTACATTCATTATTTCAGCTGAAAAATGCTTAGTTTTTGATTTATAGTCAACATTAATGAAATGTCCCCAACAGCGTTTTCAGCCCGAGTGGAGCACATTTTGACTGTTTTTTTAAAAACATCATTGTACATTGAAATTTCTGCTTGCGTATGCTTTAGAAGCAAGAATTAAGAGGACTACATTCATTATTTCAGCTGAAAAATGCTTAGTTTATGATTTATAGTCAACATTAATGAAATGTTCCAAACAAGCGTTTTCAGCCCGAGTGGAGCACATTTTGACCGTTTTTTTAAAAACATCATTGTACATTGAAATTTCTGCTTGCGTATGCTTTAGAAGCAAGAATTAAGAGGACTACATTCATTATTTCAGCTGAAAAATGCTTAGTTTTTGATTTATAGTCAACATTAATGAAATGTCCCCAACAGCGTTTTCAGCCCGAGTGGAGCACATTTTGACTGTTTTTTTAAAAACATCATTGTACATTGAAATTTCTGCTTGCGTATGCTTTAGAAGCAAGAATTAAGAGGACTACATTCATTATTTCAGCTGAAAAATGCTTAGTTTATGAATTATAGTCAACATTAATGAAATGTTCCAAACAAGCGTTTTCAGCCCGAGTGGAGCACATTTTGACCGTTTTTTTAAAAACATCATTGTACATTGAAATTTCTGTTTGCGTATGCTTTAGAAGCAAGAATTAAGAGGACTACATTCATTATTTCAGCTGAAAAATGCTTAGTTTATGATTTATAGTCAACATTAATGTAATGTCCCCAACAAGCGTTTTCAGCCCGAGTGGAGCACATTTTGACTGTTTTTTTAAAAACATCATTGTACATTGAAATTTCTGCTTGCGTATGCTTTAGAAGCAAGAATTAAGAGGACTACATTCATTATTTCAGCTGAAAAATGCTTAGTTTTTGATTTATAGTCAACATTAATGAAATGTCCCCAACAGCGTTTTCAGCCCGAGCGGAGCACATTTTGACTGTTTTTTTAAAAACATCATTGTACATTGAAATTTCTGCTTGCGTATGCTTTAGATGCAAGAATTAAGAGGACTACATTCATTATTTCAGCTGAAAAATGCTTAGTTTATGATTTATAGTCAACATTAGTTAAATGTCCCAAACAAGCGTTTTCAGCCCGAGTGGAGCACATTTTGACCGTTTTTTTAAAAACATCATTGTACATTGAAATTTCTGTTTGCGTATGCTTTAGAAGCAAGAATTAAGAGGACTACATTCATTATTTCAGCTGAAAAATGCTTAGTTTATGATTTATAGTCAACATTAATGTAATGTCCCAAACAAGCGTTTTCAGCCCGAGTGGAGCACATTTTGACTGTTTTTTTAAAAACATCATTGTACATTGAAATTTCTGCTTGCGTATGCTTTAGAAGCAAGAATTAAGAGGACTACATTCATTATTTCAGCTGAAAAATGCTTAGTTTATGATTTATAGTCAACATTAATGAAATGTTCCAAACAAGCGTTTTCAGCCCGAGTGAAGCACATTTTGACCGTTTTTTTAAAAACATCATTGTACATTGAAATTTCTGTTTGCGTATGCTTTAGAAGCAAGAATTAAGAGGACTACATTCATTATTTCAGCTGAAAAATGCTTAGTTTTTGATTTATAGTCAACATTAATGAAATGTCCCCAACAGCGTTTTCAGCCCGAGTGGAGCACATTTTGACTGTTTTTTTAAAAACATCATTGTACATTGAAATTTCTGCTTGCGTATGCTTTAGAAGCAAGAATTAAGAGGACTACATTCATTATTTCAGCTGAAAAATGCTTAGTTTATGATTTATAGTCAACATTAATGAAATGTTCCAAACAAGCGTTTTCAGCCCGAGTGGAGCACATTTTGACCGTTTTTTTAAAAACATCATTGTACATTGAAATTTCTGCTTGCGTATGCTTTAGAAGCAAGAATTAAGAGGACTACATTCATTATTTCAGCTGAAAAATGCTTAGTTTTTGATCTATAGTCAACATTAATGAAATGTCCCCAACAGCGTTTTCAGCCCGAGTGGAGCACATTTTGACTGTTTTTTTAAAAACATCATTGTACATTGAAATTTCTGCTTGCGTATGCTTTAGAAGCAAGAATTAAGAGGACTACATTCATTATTTAGGCTGAAAAATGCTTAGTTTATGATTTATAATCAACATTAATGAAATGTCCCCAACAGCGTTTTCAGCCCGAGTGGAGCACATTTTGACTGTTTTTTTAAAAACATCATTGTACATTGAAATTTCTACTTGCGTATGCTTTAGAAGCAAGAATTAAGAGGACTACATTCATTATTTCAGCTGAAAAATGCTTAGTTTATGATTTATAGTCAACATTAATGAAATGTCCCCAACAGCGTTTTCAGCCCGAGTGGAGCACATTTTGACTGTTTTTTTTAAAAACATCATTGTACATTGAAATTTCTGCTTGCGTATGCTTTAGAAGCAAGAATTAAGAGGACTACATTCATTATTTCAGCTGAAAAATGCTTAGTTTATGATTTATAGTCAACATTAATGTATGTCCCAAACAAGCGTTTTCAGCCCGAGTGGAGCACATTTTGACCGTTTTTTTAAAAACATCATTGTACAATGAAATTTCTGTTTGCGTATGCTTTAGAAGCAAGAATTAAGAGGACTACATTCATTATTTCAGCTGAAAAATGCTTAGTTTATGATTTATAGTCAACATTAATGTAATGTCCCAAACAAGCGTTTTCAGCCCGAGTGGAGCACATTTTGACTGTTTTTTTAAAAACATCATTGTACATTGAAATTTCTGCTTGCGTATGCTTTAGAAGCAAGAATTAAGAGGACTACATTCATTATTTCGGCTGAAAAATGCTTAGTTTATGATTTATAGTCAACATTAATGAAATGTCCCCAACAGCGTTTTCAGCCCGAGTGGAGCACATTTTGACTGTTTTTTTAAAAACATCATTGTACATTGAAATTTCTGCTTGCGTATGCTTTAGAAGCAAGAATTAAGAGGACTACATTCATTATTTCAGCTGAAAAATGCTTAGTTTTTGATTTATAGTCAACATTAATGAAATGTCCCCAACAGCGTTTTCAGCCCGAGTGGAGCACATTTTGACTGTTTTTTTTAAAAACATCATTGTACATTGAAATTTCTGCTTGCGTATGCTTTAGAAGCAAGAATTAAGAGGACTACATTCATTATTTCAGCTGAAAAATGCTTAGTTTATGAATTATAGTCAACATTAATGAAATGTTCCAAACAAGCGTTTTCAGCCCGAGTGGAGCACATTATGACCGTTTTTTTAAAAACATCATTGTACATTGAAATTTCTGTTTGCGTATGCTTTAGAAGCAAGAATTAAGAGGACTACATTCATTATTTTAGCTGAAAAATGCTTAGTTTATGATTTATAGTCAACATTAATGTAATGTCCCAAACAAGCGTTTTCAGCCCGAGTGGAGCACATTTTGACTGTTTTTTTAAAAACATCATTGTACATTGAAATTTCTGCTTGCGTATGCTTTAGAAGCAAGAATTAAGAGGACTACATTCATTATTTCGGCTGAAAAATGCTTAGTTTATGATTTATAGTCAACATTAATGAAATGTCCCCAACAGCGTTTTCAGCCCGAGTGGAGCACATTTTGACTGTTTTTTTAAAAACATCATTGTACATTGAAATTTCTGCTTGCGTATGCTTTAGAAGCAAGAATTAAGAGGACTACATTCATTATTTAGGCTGAAAAATGCTTAGTTTATGATTTATAGTCAACATTAATGAAATGTCCCCAACAGCGTTTTCAGCCCGAGTGGAGCACATTTTGACTGTTTTTTTAAAAACATCATTGTACATTGAAATTTCTGCTTGCGTATGCTTTAGAAGCAAGAATTAAGAGGACTACATTCATTATTTCAGCTGAAAAATGCTTAGTTTATGAATTATAGTCAACATTAATGAAATGTTCCAAACAAGCGTTTTCAGCCCGAGTGGAGCACATTTTGACCGTTTTTTTAAAAACATCATTGTACATTGAAATTTCTGTTTGCGTATGCTTTAGAAGCAAGAATTAAGAGGACTACATTCATTATTTCAGCTGAAAAATGCTTAGTTTTTGATTTATAGTCAACATTAATGAAATGTCCCCAACAGCGTTTTCAGCCCGAGTGGAGCACATTTTGACTGTTTTTTTAAAAACATCATTGTACATTGAAATTTCTGCTTGCGTATGCTTTAGAAGCAAGAATTAAGAGGACTACATTCATTATTTCGGCTGAAAAATGCTTAGTTTATGATTTATAGTCAACATTAATGAAATGTCCCCAACAGCGTTTTCAGCCCGAGTGGAGCACATTTTGACTGTTTTTTTAAAAACATCATTGTACATTGAAATTTCTGCTTGCGTATGCTTTAGAAGCAAGAATTAAGAGGACTACATTCATTATTTCAGCTGAAAAATGCTTAGTTTATGAATTATAGTCAACATTAATGAAATGTTCCAAACAAGCGTTTTCAGCCCGAGTGGAGCACATTATGACCGTTTTTTTAAAAACATCATTGTACATTGAAATTTCTGTTTGCGTATGCTTTAGAAGCAAGAATTAAGAGGACTACATTCATTATTTTAGCTGAAAAATGCTTAGTTTATGATTTATAGTCAACATTAATGTAATGTCCCAAACAAGCGTTTTCAGCCCGAGTGGAGCACATTTTGACTGTTTTTTTAAAAACATCATTGTACATTGAAATTTCTGCTTGCGTATGCTTTAGAAGCAAGAATTAAGAGGACTACATTCATTATTTCGGCTGAAAAATGCTTAGTTTATGATTTATAGTCAACATTAATGAAATGTCCCCAACAGCGTTTTCAGCCCGAGTGGAGCACATTTTGACTGTTTTTTTAAAAACATCATTGTACATTGAAATTTCTGCTTGCGTATGCTTTAGAAGCAAGAATTAAGAGGACTACATTCATTATTTAGGCTGAAAAATGCTTAGTTTATGATTTATAGTCAACATTAATGAAATGTCCCCAACAGCGTTTTCAGCCCGAGTGGAGCACATTTTGACTGTTTTTTTAAAAACATCATTGTACATTGAAATTTCTGCTTGCGTATGCTTTAGAAGCAAGAATTAAGAGGACTACATTCATTATTTCAGCTGAAAAATGCTTAGTTTATGAATTATAGTCAACATTAATGAAATGTTCCAAACAAGCGTTTTCAGCCCGAGTGGAGCACATTTTGACCGTTTTTTTAAAAACATCATTGTACATTGAAATTTCTGTTTGCGTATGCTTTAGAAGCAAGAATTAAGAGGACTACATTCATTATTTCAGCTGAAAAATGCTTAGTTTTTGATTTATAGTCAACATTAATGAAATGTCCCCAACAGCGTTTTCAGCCCGAGTGGAGCACATTTTGACTGTTTTTTTAAAAACATCATTGTACATTGAAATTTCTGCTTGCGTATGCTTTAGAAGCAAGAATTAAGAGGACTACATTCATTATTTTAGCTGAAAAATGCTTAGTTTATGATTTATAGTCAACATTAATGAAATGTTCCAAACAAGCGTTTTCAGCCCGAGTGGAGCACATTTTGACCGTTTTTTTAAAAACATCATTGTACATTGAAATTTCTGCTTGCGTATGCTTTAGAAGCAAGAATTAAGAGGACTACATTCATTATTTCAGCTGAAAAATGCTTAGTTTTTGATTTATAGTCAACATTAATGAAATGTCCCCAACAGCGTTTTCAGCCCGAGTGGAGCACATTTTGACTGTTTTTTTAAAAACATCATTGTACATTGAAATTTCTGCTTGCATATGCTTTAGAAGCAAGAATTAAGAGGACTACATTCATTATTTCAGCTGAAAAATGCTTAGTTTATGAATTATAGTCAACATTAATGAAATGTTCCAAACAAGCGTTTTCAGCCCGAGTGGAGCACATTTTGACCGTTTTTTTAAAAACATCATTGTACATTGAAATTTCTGTTTGCGTATGCTTTAGAAGCAAGAATTAAGAGGACTACATTCATTATTTCAGCTGAAAAATGCTTAGTTTATGATTTATAGTCAACATTAATGTAATGTCCCCAACAAGCGTTTTCAGCCCGAGTGGAGCACATTTTGACTGTTTTTTTAAAAACATCATTGTACATTGAAATTTCTGCTTGCGTATGCTTTAGATTTAGAAGCAAGAATTAAGAGGACTACATTCATTATTTCAGCTGAAAAATGCTTAGTTTTTGATTTATAGTCAACATTAATGAAATGTCCCCAACAGCGTTTTCAGCCCGAGTGGAGCACATTTTGACTGTTTTTTTAAAAACATCATTGTACATTGAAATTTCTGCTTGCGTATGCTTTAGAAGCAAGAATTAAGAGGACTACATTCATTATTTCAGCTGAAAAATGCTTAGTTTATGATTTATAGTCAACATTAGTGAAATGTCCCAAACAAGCGTTTTCAGCCCGAGTGGAGCACATTTTGACCGTTTTTTTAAAAACATCATTGTACATTGAAATTTCTGTTTGCGTATGCTTTAGAAGCAAGAATTAAGAGGACTACATTCATTATTTCAGCTGAAAAATGCTTAGTTTATGATTTATAGTCAACATTAATGTAATGTCCCAAACAAGCGTTTTCAGCCCGAGTGGAGCACATTTTGACTGTTTTTTTAAAAACATCATTGTACATTGAAATTTCTGCTTGCGTATGCTTTAGAAGCAAGAATTAAGAGGACTACATTCATTATTTCAGCTGAAAAATGCTTAGTTTATGATTTATAGTCAACATTAGTGAAATGTCCCCAACAGCGTTTTCAGCCCGAGTGGAGCACATTTTGACTGTTTTTTTAAAAACATCATTGTACATTGAAATTTCTGCTTGCGTATGCTTTAGATTTAGAAGCAAGAATTAAGAGGACTACATTCATTATTTCAGCTGAAAAATGCTTAGTTTTTGATTTATAGTCAACATTAATGAAATGTCCCCAACAGCGTTTTCAGCCCGAGTGGAGCACATTTTGACTGTTTTTTTAAAAACATCATTGTACATTGAAATTTCTGCTTGCGTATGCTTTAGAAGCAAGAATTAAGAGGACTACATTCATTATTTCAGCTGAAAAATGCTTAGTTTATGATTTATAGTCAACATTAGTGAAATGTCCCAAACAAGCGTTTTCAGCCCGAGTGGAGCACATTTTGACCGTTTTTTTAAAAACATCATTGTACATTGAAATTTCTGTTTGCGTATGCTTTAGAAGCAAGAATTAAGAGGACTACATTCATTATTTCAGCTGAAAAATGCTTAGTTTATGATTTATAGTCAACATTAATGTAATGTCCCAAACAAGCGTTTTCAGCCCGAGTGGAGCACATTTTGACTGTTTTTTTAAAAACATCATTGTACATTGAAATTTCTGCTTGCGTATGCTTTAGAAGCAAGAATTAAGAGGACTACATTCATTATTTCAGCTGAAAAATGCTTAGTTTATGATTTATAGTCAACATTAGTGAAATGTCCCAAACAAGCGTTTTCAGCCCGAGTGGAGCACATTTTGACCGTTTTTTTAAAAACATCATTGTACATTGAAATTTCTGTTTGCGTATGCTTTAGAAGCAAGAATTAAGAGGACTACATTCATTATTTCAGCTGAAAAATGCTTAGTTTATGATTTATAGTCAACATTAATGTAATGTCCCAAACAAGCGTTTTCAGCCCGAGTGGAGCACATTTTGACTGTTTTTTTAAAAACATCATTGTACATTGAAATTTCTGCTTGCGTATGCTTTAGAAGCAAGAATTAAGAGGACTACATTCATTATTTCAGCTGAAAAATGCTTAGTTTATGAATTATAGTCAACATTAATGAAATGTTCCAAACAAGCGTTTTCAGCCCGAGTGGAGCACATTATGACCGTTTTTTTAAAAACATCATTGTACATTGAAATTTCTGTTTGCGTATGCTTTAGAAGCAAGAATTAAGAGGACTACATTCATTATTTTAGCTGAAAAATGCTTAGTTTATGATTTATAGTCAACATTAATGTAATGTCCCAAACAAGCGTTTTCAGCCCGAGTGGAGCACATTTTGACTGTTTTTTTAAAAACATCATTGTACATTGAAATTTCTGCTTGCGTATGCTTTAGAAGCAAGAATTAAGAGGACTACATTCATTATTTCGGCTGAAAAATGCTTAGTTTATGATTTATAGTCAACATTAATGAAATGTCCCCAACAGCGTTTTCAGCCCGAGTGGAGCACATTTTGACTGTTTTTTTAAAAACATCATTGTACATTGAAATTTCTGCTTGCGTATGCTTTAGAAGCAAGAATTAAGAGGACTACATTCATTATTTAGGCTGAAAAATGCTTAGTTTATGATTTATAGTCAACATTAATGAAATGTCCCCAACAGCGTTTTCAGCCCGAGTGGAGCACATTTTGACTGTTTTTTTAAAAACATCATTGTACATTGAAATTTCTGCTTGCGTATGCTTTAGAAGCAAGAATTAAGAGGACTACATTCATTATTTCAGCTGAAAAATGCTTAGTTTATGATTTATAGTCAACATTAATGTAATGTCCCAAACAAGCGTTTTCAGCCCGAGTGGAGCACATTTTGACTGTTTTTTTAAAAACATCATTGTACATTGAAATTTCTGCTTGCGTATGCTTTAGAAGCAAGTATTAAGAGGACTACATTCATTATTTCAGCTGAAAAATGCTTAGTTTATGAATTATAGTCAACATTAATGAAATGTTCCAAACAAGCGTTTTCAGCCCGAGTGGAGCACATTATGACCGTTTTTTTAAAAACATCATTGTACATTGAAATTTCTGTTTGCGTATGCTTTAGAAGCAAGAATTAAGAGGACTACATTCATTATTTTAGCTGAAAAATGCTTAGTTTATGATTTATAGTCAACATTAATGTAATGTCCCAAACAAGCGTTTTCAGCCCGAGTGGAGCACATTTTGACTGTTTTTTTAAAAACATCATTGTACATTGAAATTTCTGCTTGCGTATGCTTTAGAAGCAAGAATTAAGAGGACTACATTCATTATTTCGGCTGAAAAATGCTTAGTTTATGATTTATAGTCAACATTAATGAAATGTCCCCAACAGCGTTTTCAGCCCGAGTGGAGCACATTTTGACTGTTTTTTTAAAAACATCATTGTACATTGAAATTTCTGCTTGCGTATGCTTTAGAAGCAAGAATTAAGAGGACTACATTCATTATTTAGGCTGAAAAATGCTTAGTTTATGATTTATAATCAACATTAATGAAATGTCCCCAACAGCGTTTTCAGCCCGAGTGGAGCACATTTTGACTGTTTTTTTAAAAACATCATTGTACATTGAAATTTCTGCTTGCGTATGCTTTAGAAGCAAGAATTAAGAGGACTACATTCATTATTTCAGCTGAAAAATGCTTAGTTTATGATTTATAGTCAACATTAATGAAATGTCCCCAACAGCGTTTTCAGCCCGAGTGGAGCACATTTTGACTGTTTTTTTTAAAAACATCATTGTACATTGAAATTTCTGCTTGCGTATGCTTTAGAAGCAAGAATTAAGAGGACTACATTCATTATTTCAGCTGAAAAATGCTTAGTTTATGATTTATAGTCAACATTAATGTATGTCCCAAACAAGCGTTTTCAGCCCGAGTGGAGCACATTTTGACCGTTTTTTTAAAAACATCATTGTACAATGAAATTTCTGTTTGCGTATGCTTTAGAAGCAAGAATTAAGAGGACTACATTCATTATTTCAGCTGAAAAATGCTTAGTTTATGATTTATTGTCAACATTAATGTAATGTCCCAAACAAGCGTTTTCAGCCCGAGTGGAGCACATTTTGACTGTTTTTTTAAAAACATCATTGTACATTGAAATTTCTGCTTGCGTATGCTTTAGAAGCAAGAATTAAGAGGACTACATTCATTATTTCGGCTGAAAAATGCTTAGTTTATGATTTATAGTCAACATTAATGAAATGTCCCCAACAGCGTTTTCAGCCCGAGTGGAGCACATTTTGACTGTTTTTTTAAAAACATCATTGTACATTGAAATTTCTGCTTGCGTATGCTTTAGAAGCAAGAATTAAGAGGACTACATTCATTATTTCAGCTGAAAAATGCTTAGTTTTTGATTTATAGTCAAGATTAATGAAATGTCCCCAACAGCGTTTTCAGCCCGAGTGGAGCACATTTTGACTATTTTTTTTAAAAACATCATTGTACATTGAAATTTCTGCTTGCGTATGCTTTAGAAGCAAGAATTAAGAGGACTACATTCATTATTTTAGCTGAAAAATGCTTAGTTTATGATTTATAGTCAACATTAATGTAATGTCCCAAACAAGCGTTTTCAGCCCGAGTGGAGCACATTTTGACTGTTTTTTTAAAAACATCATTGTACATTGAAATTTCTGCTTGCGTATGCTTTAGAAGCAAGAATTAAGAGGACTACATTCATTATTTCGGCTGAAAAATGCTTAGTTTATGATTTATAGTCAACATTAATGAAATGTCCCCAACAGCGTTTTCAGCCCGAGTGGAGCACATTTTGACTGTTTTTTTAAAAACATCATTGTACATTGAAATTTCTGCTTGCGTATGCTTTAGAAGCAAGAATTAAGAGGACTACATTCATTATTTAGGCTGAAAAATGCTTAGTTTATGATTTATAATCAACATTAATGAAATGTCCCCAACAGCGTTTTCAGCCCGAGTGGAGCACATTTTGACTGTTTTTTTAAAAACATCATTGTACATTGAAATTTCTGCTTGCGTATGCTTTAGAAGCAAGAATTAAGAGGACTACATTCATTATTTCAGCTGAAAAATGCTTAGTTTATGATTTATAGTCAACATTAATGAAATGTCCCCAACAGCGTTTTCAGCCCGAGTGGAGCACATTTTGACTGTTTTTTTTAAAAACATCATTGTACATTGAAATTTCTGCTTGCGTATGCTTTAGAAGCAAGAATTAAGAGGACTACATTCATTATTTCAGCTGAAAAATGCTTAGTTTATGATTTATAGTCAACATTAATGTATGTCCCAAACAAGCGTTTTCAGCCCGAGTGGAGCACATTTTGACCGTTTTTTTAAAAACATCATTGTACAATGAAATTTCTGTTTGCGTATGCTTTAGAAGCAAGAATTAAGAGGACTACATTCATTATTTCAGCTGAAAAATGCTTAGTTTATGATTTATAGTCAACATTAATGTAATGTCCCAAACAAGCGTTTTCAGCCCGAGTGGAGCACATTTTGACTGTTTTTTTAAAAACATCATTGTACATTGAAATTTCTGCTTGCGTATGCTTTAGAAGCAAGAATTAAGAGGACTACATTCATTATTTCGGCTGAAAAATGCTTAGTTTATGATTTATAGTCAACATTAATGAAATGTCCCCAACAGCGTTTTCAGCCCGAGTGGAGCACATTTTGACTGTTTTTTTAAAAACATCATTGTACATTGAAATTTCTGCTTGCGTATGCTTTAGAAGCAAGAATTAAGAGGACTACATTCATTATTTCAGCTGAAAAATGCTTAGTTTTTGATTTATAGTCAAGATTAATGAAATGTCCCCAACAGCGTTTTCAGCCCGAGTGGAGCACATTTTGACTATTTTTTTTAAAAACATCATTGTACATTGAAATTTCTGCTTGCGTATGCTTTAGAAGCAAGAATTAAGAGGACTACATTCATTATTTTAGCTGAAAAATGCTTAGTTTATGATTTATAGTCAACATTAATGTAATGTCCCAAACAAGCGTTTTCAGCCCGAGTGGAGCACATTTTGACTGTTTTTTTAAAAACATCATTGTACATTGAAATTTCTGCTTGCGTATGCTTTAGAAGCAAGAATTAAGAGGACTACATTCATTATTTCGGCTGAAAAATGCTTAGTTTATGATTTATAGTCAACATTAATGAAATGTCCCCAACAGCGTTTTCAGCCCGAGTGGAGCACATTTTGACTGTTTTTTTAAAAACATCATTGTACATTGAAATTTCTGCTTGCGTATGCTTTAGAAGCAAGAATTAAGAGGACTACATTCATTATTTAGGCTGAAAAATGCTTAGTTTATGATTTATAATCAACATTAATGAAATGTCCCCAACAGCGTTTTCAGCCCGAGTGGAGCACATTTTGACTGTTTTTTTAAAAACATCATTGTACATTGAAATTTCTGCTTGCGTATGCTTTAGAAGCAAGAATTAAGAGGACTACATTCATTATTTCAGCTGAAAAATGCTTAGTTTATGATTTATAGTCAACATTAATGAAATGTCCCCAACAGCGTTTTCAGCCCGAGTGGAGCACATTTTGACTGTTTTTTTTAAAAACATCATTGTACATTGAAATTTCTGCTTGCGTATGCTTTAGAAGCAAGAATTAAGAGGACTACATTCATTATTTCAGCTGAAAAATGCTTAGTTTATGAATTATAGTCAACATTAATGAAATGTTCCAAACAAGCGTTTTCAGCCCGAGTGGAGCACATTATGACCGTTTTTTTAAAAACATCATTGTACATTGAAATTTCTGTTTGCGTATGCTTTAGAAGCAAGAATTAAGAGGACTAAATTCATTATTTTAGCTGAAAAATGCTTAGTTTATGATTTATAGTCAACATTAATGAAATGTCCCCAACAGCGTTTTCAGCCCGAGTGGAGCACATTTTGACTGTTTTTTTTAAAAACATCATTGTACATTGAAATTTCTGCTTGCGTATGCTTTAGAAGCAAGAATTAAGAGGACTACATTCATTATTTCAGCTGAAAAATGCTTAGTTTATGAATTATAGTCAACATTAATGAAATGTTCCAAACAAGCGTTTTCAGCCCGAGTGGAGCACATTATGACCGTTTTTTTAAAAACATCATTGTACATTGAAATTTCTGTTTGCGTATGCTTTAGAAGCAAGAATTAAGAGGACTACATTCATTATTTTAGCTGAAAAATGCTTAGTTTATGATTTATAGTCAACATTAATGTAATGTCCCAAACAAGCGTTTTCAGCCCGAGTGGAGCACATTTTGACTGTTTTTTTAAAAACATCATTGTACATTGAAATTTCTGCTTGCGTATGCTTTAGAAGCAAGAATTAAGAGGACTACATTCATTATTTCGGCTGAAAAATGCTTAGTTTATGATTTATAGTCAACATTAATGAAATGTCCCCAACAGCGTTTTCAGCCCGAGTGGAGCACATTTTGACTGTTTTTTTAAAAACATCATTGTACATTGAAATTTCTGCTTGCGTATGCTTTAGAAGCAAGAATTAAGAGGACTACATTCATTATTTCAGCTGAAAAATGCTTAGTTTTTGATTTATAGTCAAGATTAATGAAATGTCCCCAACAGCGTTTTCAGCCCGAGTGGAGCACATTTTGACTGTTTTTTTTAAAAACATCATTGTACATTGAAATTTCTGCTTGCGTATGCTTTAGAAGCAAGAATTAAGAGGACTACATTCATTATTTCAGCTGAAAAATGCTTAGTTTATGAATTATAGTCAACATTAATGAAATGTTCCAAACAAGCGTTTTCAGCCCGAGTGGAGCACATTATGACCGTTTTTTTAAAAACATCATTGTACATTGAAATTTCTGTTTGCGTATGCTTTAGAAGCAAGAATTAAGAGGACTACATTCATTATTTTAGCTGAAAAATGCTTAGTTTATGATTTATAGTCAACATTAATGTAATGTCCCAAACAAGCGTTTTCAGCCCGAGTGGAGCACATTTTGACTGTTTTTTTAAAAACATCATTGTACATTGAAATTTCTGCTTGCGTATGCTTTAGAAGCAAGAATTAAGAGGACTACATTCATTATTTCGGCTGAAAAATGCTTAGTTTATGATTTATAGTCAACATTAATGAAATGTCCCCAACAGCGTTTTCAGCCCGAGTGGAGCACATTTTGACTGTTTTTTTAAAAACATCATTGTACATTGAAATTTCTGCTTGCGTATGCTTTAGAAGCAAGAATTAAGAGGACTACATTCATTATTTAGGCTGAAAAATGCTTAGTTTATGATTTATAATCAACATTAATGAAATGTCCCCAACAGCGTTTTCAGCCCGAGTGGAGCACATTTTGACTGTTTTTTTAAAAACATCATTGTACATTGAAATTTCTGCTTGCGTATGCTTTAGAAGCAAGAATTAAGAGGACTACATTCATTATTTCAGCTGAAAAATGCTTAGTTTATGATTTATAGTCTAGTCAACATTAATGAAATGTCCCCAACAGCGTTTTCAGCCCGAGTGGAGCACATTTTGACTGTTTTTTTTAAAAACATCATTGTACATTGAAATTTCTGCTTGCGTATGCTTTAGAAGCAAGAATTAAGAGGACTACATTCATTATTTCAGCTGAAAAATGCTTAGTTTATGATTTATAGTCAACATTAATGTATGTCCCAAACAAGCGTTTTCAGCCCGAGTGGAGCACATTTTGACCGTTTTTTTAAAAACATCATTGTACAATGAAATTTCTGTTTGCGTATGCTTTAGAAGCAAGAATTAAGAGGACTACATTCATTATTTCAGCTGAAAAATGCTTAGTTTATGATTTATAGTCAACATTAATGTAATGTCCCAAACAAGCGTTTTCAGCCCGAGTGGAGCACATTTTGACTGTTTTTTTAAAAACATCATTGTACATTGAAATTTCTGCTTGCGTATGCTTTAGAAGCAAGAATTAAGAGGACTACATTCATTATTTCGGCTGAAAAATGCTTAGTTTATGATTTATAGTCAACATTAATGAAATGTCCCCAACAGCGTTTTCAGCCCGAGTGGAGCACATTTTGACTGTTTTTTTAAAAACATCATTGTACATTGAAATTTCTGCTTGCGTATGCTTTAGAAGCAAGAATTAAGAGGACTACATTCATTATTTCAGCTGAAAAATGCTTAGTTTTTGATTTATAGTCAAGATTAATGAAATGTCCCCAACAGCGTTTTCAGCCCGAGTGGAGCACATTTTGACTATTTTTTTTAAAAACATCATTGTACATTGAAATTTCTGCTTGCGTATGCTTTAGAAGCAAGAATTAAGAGGACTACATTCATTATTTTAGCTGAAAAATGCTTAGTTTATGATTTATAGTCAACATTAATGTAATGTCCCAAACAAGCGTTTTCAGCCCGAGTGGAGCACATTTTGACTGTTTTTTTAAAAACATCATTGT